>NC_136270.1:35514068-35750150 GCF_964187855.1 Myxine glutinosa | reverse complement strand
CGGGCCTCGAATCTCACTCCCAGACACCAATTGTTACTGATAACACAATTGGTGTTCCAAAATTTGGGCCTAACAAATTTAGTCCCAGGTCCGAATCCCAACTCCTGACAACCAATTGTTACAGACGCGGTTTAGATGTTATGATGGGCCGAGCGGATGGTCCAACCGCGACCGTTACAGGATCCCCGACTCACCCGATTCCACCCAAACGTTGGCCGGATCGCACCGCAGCTATTCAATAGGGAAAAGACAAAGGCGACACGGATGTGAAGAAGAAGAAGAAGAAGACAAAAAGGTTGGAAATACTACTAAATTTATTCCTACTATTTACATGCTCAAAGTAACCAAGGAGAAGGAAAGATAATAAAATAATATACAGAAGAATCAGAGACACAGTGCAATTATTAGCTTATACAGACTTAATTAACCCAGGGACAGAACAAACAAAACAAACTCACGTACACAAGAAGGGTGGAAAGGCAGGAGGTGGATGGCTGGAGGGAGAGGAAGGTCCCAGGGGGTCCTGCAGCACAACCGGCGCGTTTAGCAGCCGCCGTTCCTTCACGGCCCTGCTCCAAACCGCCGTTCAGGCCCCCAAGCTGCTGTTGTGGCTGCTGTGGACGTCGCGTGCTTTGCCAGGCCTTGTCCGACTCGTCTGGTCCAAACCCTCAACTCTTTCTTGGTCCACTCACTCTTTACCACCGACTCCTCACCGCAACCAACGCAACCAACTGACCACCACCACCGACTCCTCACCGCAACCAACACAACCAACTGACCACCGACTCCACTGACTGACTCCTCACGACTCTCTCTCTTGCTTCTTGCGTGCGCGCCTTTTTATAGCGCCTCCAGCGATCAAGCCGCCGGCCTTCCTGACACGCCCATCGGTGTGCTCACCTCGGCCCTGGTTGGTCACGCGACCCTCTCGCTCCGCCCTTGATGACGACGGGCGGGCACGCCCCTCTTCCCCTCTATGACGAGGTGGAGACACGCCTTTCTTCTCCGACTCTGCCTCGTGGTCAATGGCGGTTATTGGAGGGGAGGTAATTGGCAATCGAGGGTTGGCAATCACGAGAGGGGATGTAAAAGGGAATGGAGATTTTGGGGATGGGAATGAAAGGGGATCTATTCTCTTTCACTGGTGCAATGGAGTACTTCAATTAATGGGAGACACAGCCTTACTCTAAAACACAGAATAAGAGATAACTATCAAACAGGGGTATTCTATTATTTGGCTGATGTGTATGCTTGTGGACTAATTATGGGATGCCCTTTCACCTTTACACAGCTCCGGAGGTAGGGGGGCGCAGAATAAACAATAATAATAATAATACAGCACACAATCAAAAAAATACAGTCCTCATCTCCGCAACAATATATATATATTATATATTATATATATATATATATATATACATACATATATATATATATATACATACATATATATACATATATATATATATATATATATATATATATATATATATATATATATATATATATATATATACATATGTATGTATGTATATATATATATATATATATATATATATAGACTGGCAAAAGTATACGGCATTGCCAGGTAACAATGAGCCGCTTCCTGATGGGAATATGAATGGGGGAGGAGAGGCGGGAGGGAGAGGGGAGGAGAGGAGGGAGGGAGAGGGGAGGAGAGGAGGGAGGGAGAGGGGAGGAGAGGAGGGAGGGAGAGGCGAGGAGAGGAGGGAGGGAGAGGGGAGGAGAGGAGGGAGGGAGGGGGGAGGAGAGGAGGGAGGGAGGGGGGAGGAGAGGAGGGAGGGAGGGGGGAGGAGAGGAGGGAGGGAGAGGGGAAGAGAGGGGAGGGAGAGGGGGGAGAGGGGGAGGGAGAGGGGAGGAGGAGAGGAGGGGGGAGATGAGAGAAGGGGGGAGGGGGAGGGAGAGAAGGGGAGGAGGGGGAGGGAGAGAAGGGGAGGAGGGGGAGAGAGAGAAGGGGGGAGGAGAGGGAGAGAAGGGGGGAGGGGGGGAGAAGAGGGAGAGAAGGGGGGATGGTGGAGGGAGAGGAGGAGGGAGGGAGAGGGGGAGGAGGAGGGAGGGGAGGGAGAGGGGGAGGAGGAGGGAGGGGAGGGAGAGGAGGAGGGAGGGGAGGGAGAGGAGGAGGGAGGAGGAGGATGGGGAGGGGGAGGAAGGGGGAGGGGGGAGGAAGGGGGAGGGGGAAGGAAGGGGGGCGAGGAAAGGGGAAAGGGTGAGGAGATGGGGAGGGAAATGGGGTAGTGGAAGGGAGAAGGGAAAGGGGGAGGGGAGTGGAAAGGGGAAGGGTAAGGGGAAAGGGGGAGGGGAATAGGGAAATGGGGAGGGGAATGGAGGGAGGGAAATGATTAGGGGAAGGGAGGGGAAAGGAAGGGGAGGGGAGTGGAGTGGCAGGGGGAGAGAGAGGAGGAAGGCTGGAAGGGAGAGATAAGAAGGGAGGGTGGAGGGGGAAAGGGGGAGAGAGGAGAAAGGGCGTTGAGGAGGGGTGGGGGTGAGGAGGGGTGGGGAGCGAGGAGGGGGAGGAGCAGGGAGGAGAGAGAGAAGGGAAGGAGGGTGGAGCGAGTAAGTGGGGGAGGGGGGTGACTATATCACATGAAAAAATGTTAGTCAATGAAAAAATGGGTACGTAAAAACAAAAAGGCAGCTCTGTCTACTGTAACGCCATGGCTTGCAAAAGCAGCCTGAATAGCATTCACCAAGTGGTGATTAATACAACAACAACAACATGCATTTTAAGGCCATTTTCCCTGCTAGAGCGGGGGTTAGCCTTGCGGTCCCCATGACAATCTTCTCCATTTTGCCCTATTTTCTGCATCTCTCCTTGTTAACCCCCTTGCTGGCATTTCTTCTTCCACCATCTTAAGCCAAGTCTTTCTCGGTCTTCCCCGTCCTCTACTTCCTTCTACATTAATTTCCATCACTCTTCTCAACCAGTCACTTTCATCCTTCCTCAACACATGACCAAACCATCTCAACCTGTTCCTCTTCACAGCATCAATCACAGGCAATATTCCCATCATCTTTCGCAATTCATCATTTGTCTTCCTCTCTCTCAACGATACTCCGCACATCCATCGAACCATTCGCATTTCCACCCTTTGCAGCTGTGGAAGTGTAACTCAGTGTAACGTATTGATTGGCCCTGGTAACTCATTGATTAAATCTGGTAACGAAGCAGAATGTGCATGAACATGATAATCCTTTGGAAACACCTGGTCAAGGCCCCAGGCTAGAGCACCCCCCCTGCTGTGTAAATGGAAATCACAGCAGGAGGGGAGCGAGCTGATGCCAGGACTCGGTGCGATGCATGACCTCGGGACATTAGCGGAGAGGAGATTAAGTCCAGTTTGGCGATATAACGAGAGCAAACGTTGAGTAAAGTAGACTTGTCCTCAGAAGCCCTGCCCGACGGAACGATGGAATGAACGAGGACTTGCTACGTGAAGCGCTGACCGAACGGGAGTGTCGGATGAACGAGAAGGACCAGCGAAAAGAGTTAACCTGATCCATTATATTATGCGGTATCATTTTGGTAATTGGATGAAGTGAATACAGTTTAATAAACTAGACCTTTTGTAACCTGTGTCCGGTCATTGGAGTCCTGTGAGTCATACACGAAATTCTTCCACAATATGGAGGCACCGCTGAAATTTCGAGTGGACGTCGCCAAGGTGAGCATGTAAGCATGACGTCTTGGGGATCTGTCCATTATGAAATATGAATTCTGAAGATGGAGGATTTGGTGTGTGGGACTTGCATTCCGTAGGTAATCCAAGGAGTGTAAAAGTATTTTGTCACGACCGTCCAAGGTAAAAGTCACGGATGGAACGGTTTAAATGATTCTATTATTCGTGTGCTTGCATATGCGTACGGTATACGCTGGGTGTTAAGAGCCTTACTCTGGTCTGCGGGCAAGTCGGCTCATGAAGTGCACCATGAGGCGATTTGTTTGCCGGGTCGGTAAGGTTCGGTAAGGTCCGTACACGTGTACAATCGTGTACACCCGTTTTAAATAGAGAATTTTTTTTCAGTTTTCCCGCCATAACTAAAACTCGTTCGATTTTTTTTGACGAAATTTGCTAGATAAATAGCATGGGTGACACGGAACCAGTGCTGTTGTGTTTTTTTTTGACGAAATTTGCTAGATAAATAGCATGGGTGACACGGATTAAATGATTTTATGATTATGAATTAATGAGAAAATGATTTTATATTTAAATATAAAAATTGATCTGCTTGGTGTTAGTTTAAGGGCTGTTCCAAATTTATCTTGATTATGAGACAAAAACAGCAGAATGGGAATCAACAGACAATGGAACAGCTCGCGACGAGTGTTTGTGGGTGACAACCACCCTCTGGTCGAGGCTCATAGAAGGGGTGATGCTTACTGATTCGGCACGCTTAAAATAGGTGTTAATGGTGGGATGTCAGAGGTTTTGGCGTGGGCTTAATAGTCACACTGTTTGAAAAATAATGCTCGATGCAACATGATCCTAAAAAGAACCCATCCCTACTCGAAGGATCAGGAAGGGAAGGAATGGAAAATTTGAATTATTTGATTGTTGGAACTTGTTGTTGGAACTTGCTGTTGGAACTTGTTGTTGGAACTTGTTGTTGGAACTTGCTGTTGGAACTTGTTGTTGGAACTTGCTGTTGGAACTTGTTGTTGGAACTTGCTGTTGGAACTTGCTGTTGGAACTTGTTGTTGGAACTTGTTGTTGGAACTTGTTGTTGGAACTTGCTGTTGGAACTTGTTGTTGGAACTTGTTGTTGGAACTTGTTGTTGGAACTTGTTGTTGGAACTTGTTGTTGGAACTTGTTGTTGGAACTTGTTGTTGGAACTTGTTGTTGGAACTTGCTGTTGGAACTTGTTGTTGGAACTTGTTGTTGGAACTTGTTGTTGGAACTTGTTGTTGGAACTTGTTGGAACTTGTTGTTGGAACTTGCTGTTGGAACTTGTTGTTGGAACTTGCTGTTGACACTTGTTGGAACTTGTTGGAACTTGTTGTTGGAACTTGTTGTTGGAACTTGTTGTTGGAACTTGCTGTTGGAACTTGTTGTTGGAACTTGCTGTTGGAACTTGTTGTTGGAACTTGCTGTTGGAACTTGTTGTTGGAACTTGTTGTTGGAACTTGCTGTTGGAACTTGTTGTTGGAACTTGCTGTTGACACTTGTTGGAACTTGTTGGAACTTGTTGTTGGAACTTGTTGTTGGAACTTGTTGTTGGAACTTGCTGTTGGAACTTGTTGTTGGAACTTGCTGTTGGAACTTGTTGTTGGAACTTGCTGTTGGAACTTGTTGTTGGAACTTGCTGTTGGAACTTGTTGTTGGAACTTGTTGTTGGAACTTGCTGTTGGAACTTGTTGTTGGAACTTGCTGTTGACACTTGTTTGAACTTGTTGGAACTTGTTGTTGGAACTTGTTGTTGGAACTTGTTGTTGGAACTTGCTGTTGGAACTTGTTGTTGGAACTTGCTGTTGGAACTTGTTGTTGGAACTTGCTGTTGGAACTTGTTGTTGGAACTTGTTGTTGGAACTTGTTGTTGGAACTTGTTGTTGGAACTTGCTGTTGGAACTTGTTGTTGGAACTTGTTGGAACTTGTTGTTGGAACTTGTTGTTGGAACTTGTTGTTGGAACCTGTTGGAACTTGTTGTTGGAACTTGTTGTTGGAACTTGTTGTTGGAACTTGCTGTTGGAACTTGTTGTTGGAACTTGTTGGAACTTGTTGTTGGAACTTGTTGTTGGAACTTGTTGTTGGAACTTGCTGTTGGAACTTGTTGTTGGAACTTGCTGTTGGAACTTGTTGTTGGAACTTGCTGTTGGAACTTGCTGTTGGAACTTGTTGGAACTTGTTGTTGGAACTTGCTGTTGGAACTTGTTGTTGGAACTTGTTGTTGGAACTTGTTGTTGGAACCCGTACTTATTTAATTAATTACATTTCTTATTACATTACAGTAATTACATTACAGTAATTACCTGAGGTAATTACAGTAATTACAGTTCCGGTAATTACAGTAATTACAGTAATCATTACAGTAATTGCAGTAATCTTATTACAGTAATTACATTACATTAACTCAGGCACCTTTTGAGTAAGGAAGCTGATATTTGGACATGACACTGACCAAGTGATGTGGCTGTCAAGGAAAATATTGATTTATTGATTAATCATTTAATAAATTAACTCGTTGATTTATAAATGACTTATTTAATTAAAATTCCTGAGAGATACATCTTCGGATGAAATACTTGCAGATTGGTTATGCTATGAGCCAATTGATTAAGGAAAATATTTTGTGATGGCCATATTGGCAATTTCGTGGCCATATTCGTGGCAACTCAGTTAGTGCCACTGCACCTTTAAAATGCATCCCTGCGTTCATTTTTCGATCGATTGAGTTGAAATTTTGAACAATCGGATCTGGACTGTCGTTGTTAACGACTCTAGCACGCACTCGTCCAATCAGGATGGAGCGGTATGGTCCCCGGATCATCACTGCCCGCAGTTTTAATTAATTTTACTTTTTCTCTTGGGCATATAATTTTGAAGACATGCATGTCATGATAGAGGAAATGTTTGTTCTGTTAAACGGAATAAATGTTGTTTATTTGTGTGGGGGTGTATTTTTGTGTATTTTGGATATATTTTTCACGACTAATTCCAGTTAACATCCTGCAAAATTTGCTCGTTTGCTGGCCGAGTCGAAATTACGTTGAGTTTCTATGGCATGCGCCATTAAAAGCGCTGTGTAATGGTTGAGCTCCCTTTATTTCGTTTTGGCCATGCGGATGAGCAAAAGTGACAAATGCTGCGGCTGGAGCAGTAAAAGCGATGTTTTTTTTAAAAATGGAAACGATGTAATGAGTAATTAAAAGTGGGAGGGGGCAACACCACGCATACCTCTTTTAAGGTGTGTATAAACCCTGGAATAAACGTGGGAGGGGGCAACACCACGCATACCTCTTTTAAGGTGTGTATAAACCCTGGAATATTTCAGCAATCAATACAATGCTGAAACTATGTAAGTTAAGTTAATGAGTAATTTAATGAGTAATTTAATGAGTAATTTAATGAGTAATTTAATGAGTAATTTAATGAGTAACTTAATGAGTAATTTAATGAGTAACTTAATGAGTAATTTAATAAGTAACTTAATGAGCAATTTAATAAGTAACTTAATGAGCAATTTAATAAGTAAGTTAATGAGTAATTTAATGAGTAATTTAATGAGTAACTTAATGAGCAATTTAATAAGTAACTTAATGAGCAATTTAATAAGTCACTTAATGAGCAATTTAATAAGTAATTTAATGAGTAATTTAATGAGTAATTTAATAAGGAATTTAATGAGGAATTTAATGAGGAATAAACGTGGGAGGGGGCAACACCACGCATACCTCTTTTGAGGTGTGTATAAACCCTGGAATATTTCAGCAATCAATACGATGCTGAAATGATGTAATTTATTGTGTAATATGGTCGACCTTGGGTTTGTTTGGGTTTGTTGTTTATTTTTGTGGGTGTCTATTTTTGAGTATTTTGGATATATTTTCACGACTAATTCCAGTTATCGTCCTGCAAAAGGTCTGCTCGTTCTTTTCCTTTGAGTCGTAAATTCCTGTTGAATTCTCATTAAAAAGCGGAATTAAGTACGCTGTGTGATGATGGAGATCCTTGATGACGAATCAGGAATAGTGAATGAGCAGACAAATATCACGGATGGTACACCAGATAGGGAAAATGTAGATGAAACCCCTTTTGCTCAGGTGCTGTGTAGCGCTGCACAAAGATCCATATGAGCGGGGCCTGGGTGCTGTGTAATTAGTACACAAAGAACCAATTACTAGGGTGCTGAATAAACACAAAGATCCATTTTTGGAGCTGGTTCTCCCGGTGCTGTGATTTATTCAAAGAACCAAAATCTTGTAAGAATTAAGATATGATTTGTCGACATCATAAATACTTTAATATATGTAACGATTTTTGTAACGATCATCCTGCAAAAGGTCTGCTCGTTCTTTTCCTTTGAGTCGTAAAATCCTGTTGAATTCTCATTAGAATGCGGAATTAAGTACGCTGTGTGATGATGGAGATCCTTGATGACGAATCAGGAATAGTGAATGAGCAAACAAATATCACGGATGCTGCGGCTGGAGCAGGGGAAGCGATTTTTGAATTGTTCAGTGATTATTCGATATTGTTATGACTTATTGTCAATAGGTATACTAAGTGGCCATGAGGTAGCCTGTTGCTATGTACAGTTTTATTCTATTGTTGATTATACCACATAGCTGTGGTGATAAAGGAAATGTTCGTTTTAAATAGATGATTATGATAGGACCATGACTATAAAATCATGATGATTATTATGAATGATATCATAGGGTTCAAATGCAGAATGCTGCATGAACTTGGGAAAGAACTTTCAAGCCCTATGGGATAAATTGGGTATTACAAGCGATGGAGTTTCAAAATTTAGCATGATTGAAGAAATTTTACAGTCTTATTTCAGGAGTTTTACGAAATTTATATTGCCAAGAGATTTTGGGTACTATTAAAAGAAAAATGATGAGATATTTTTCCCAATGAACTTTAATATCTGCCATCCATTTTGGCTGTCTCACGAATGAAGGATGAGTTGCCTTTAGTGGTTGCAAAGAAAATTTGTGGAGACCAGGCAAAATGGGGAAATATGTCAGATATGACCCTAGGACAGGACGGTGATTCATCAATTGACATGAGGTACGAACCAGAGGTGACGACCGATGAGTCGATCTCAGTCAATGGATGGACCTGTCCTGACATCATTGGGGAAAGGGCTTATGCAAGGAGTCATTCAAAATGATTAATTTGATTTATTGATGAATATTGATGAATTAATTGAAATTGAATAATTGATTGAATTGTTAATTGATTGAATCTAATTGATTGAATTTAATTGCATAAATTGAACTGAATAAATTGAATTGAATATATTGATTGTTTGATTGATGAAAATGCGGTCTCAAGAAAGAAGCTTTGATATCTTTGCGAGATATTATCAATGTGGAGACAACCTGGGAAAATTGAGCAAGGTGGTGAGTTTATATACAGATATATATGTGCGGTTACCATTGTGTGATTTCCCCGTCAAACAGAGCGGACACCTGAGGATTCACCCACTTCATACTGACCCTCCGGCTCATCTGCAAATACTGATCTGTGAGATTGGATTGTGCAAAAGCCACAGCTGAGGGAGATTCTCTGGAAATCACCGTGCGAACAGGTGGAGAGATCCTTCCTGGAGGTACGAGTGAAGCTTTAGAGGAACCTGGAACAAGCTACAACACATCCAACGCTACTTTGATAAAAGGCAGAATGGGAAATGGAGCCTGCAAGAACACACAAGGACAACCAGAGATTCCACAAAAAGGTACTTGTACACATCATATGTACGACCGTTATGGTGCCGAAGCTATAAGGCAGGTCGAGAATTGGTATTTGTGGACAAAGGGACATGATGAGGAGTTTCCAAGAGATGGTACATTTGAGCGAAGTCGATTGGAAAGATTGGAACAAAGATTGAAAGCCAGGAAGAGACAGAATCTAACGGTAGACTGGCTTGCATTCCATCTTTGGGATGGTGAATCCAGACAACGGGAACAGCAAGAACGGATAACGGAACTAGAACTTAAAATAAAAAGGATACAGGATACAGTGGAGGAGACAAATGCACAACTGCCCTCGAAATTAGGAATGAAAGTGACAGTTGTCCCATCAGATTTCCAGTTGTCTCCCCAAAAAGGACGGTACAGAGAATTTTTTCGTGTTTCAGGAGATAACGAGAGATTGCAGTGGCAACTCAGGGATGTAGAGATGCAGCCCAGCAATACAAGTGCACAGGCGCACAGATCAGACAACGACAGAAACCGGTGTTTCGAGTGTGGAAAGATGGGACATTGGAGAAGAAGATGTCCGTATGTCAACAGGAAGACAAGGTCATGGGGCAAACCAAGATCAAGGGTACCAGTGCTTACCGGTACCTCAGACAATGATTAGGCCTTCATTGCTGCAAATCCCAAATGATGATTGGCCTCAACAGATTCGATTACTGGACAAACATGAACAACTGTCAATGATTCTTGTGTCTGAAAAGTTTTCAGAGCAAGAATGATTCATTTTTCTTTTTGCTTGTTAACAAATTAATAATTAATTGATCAAATGCCAAAATTGGATCTTCTATTTTGGGCACAGCAATTTTAAATTTACAAAGTTTGGAACAATTGCGTTGCAATTGTTGGCAAACCAAGTAACAAGAGTCACATGATGATCAGGTGGGAATTTCGGACTATTGTTCCGCACGATTGATAGGTCAATGGTCGACTGACATGCAAATGGGTGTGTAGTCAAAATTTGGATAGATTATTGTGAAGGCAGAAAGGGTAATTTCAATTTGACATCATAAGGGTTTTCTAAGAATGGACTTTTGGTTTATTTGTCTATAAGCATTTTGAATTTGATTGACAAATTTTATGAAATTGAAATAAAATTGACACCCATCTGATCTGTAAATAATGGTTCCAACGCAAACAAATATGCATAATGCATGTGTGTGTGTGTTTTTGTGTATCAATCTTACAAGATTGTTGACACCGACAGTGTGCCTGTCTGGAAATGGATAGTTATATGTGGATGGGATTGGAATATGTGGATGGGATTGAATATCCAGAGAATCCGTAAAATAAAATAGAAATATAATTTGATTATGAACATTATCTCTTTTGTCAAGGGAAATGGAATATAAATTTTTTTTGATGTGCTGGGTTATGAGCAGCCATTAATTAATAGTAAAATTGTGAGTAATTTTGGGATTCCATTTTTGATAGAATGTATATGAGAATAACATCTATTTATGGATATGAGCTTCATAAAAGGAAATGAGGAAGTACAAAATCATCCAAATTTGGGAGAGGTCTTACACTGACTTCCCAGAATACTCTGCTCATGGATTTTATATATATAAACTTGAATTTTATCAGCATATAAATTGTGCTGTATGTATGGATGTGTTTTAGGCATAGATGATATGGGAAAAGAGTAAAGAAAATTTTGCTGGTTTGAACTATTGTGGGTTTTTCAGTTCTGGAGTTTAAACAAAGTCACTGGTTAACAGATGAGAAAGGATAGTAAATAAATTATTCTCTGCTGGGCAAATTAAGTACGATATTACTAAGACTTATGAGAGCTATTGTTCCGCCTTACAGCAGTGGAAAATTATTGGAAAAAATTAGATCCAACATAATGAATCTATAAAAGAATGTGATAGGGATAATATCCTCAATTTGTACTAATTATTTGATTGTGGGTAAAGGAATTAAGTCATCGTAGTGGATTGTTAACAGCAGCCTGAAAATGTCCTGAGAGTGTGCATCCATGTAATCAGAAATCCCAGATTTGTTTTTACAAACAACATTTTGGTAGAGGTCTTGTGTGGAACACTTCCTTGGTAGATAAAAAACGGTACTGCATGCTGGCAGCCACTTTTGCGGCCAGTTAGGCCAAACAAATTGAGAGGAAATTGTAGTTAAATACGTAAGTTACACATGGCTATTTGTAAAAAAGGAAATTTGTTGAGATGGGAAACATTTTTTCGAAGGTTTATTAAGGTGTTATAATATGACATGTGGCAAGGCAAACTATTGGATGGGAAAATTAGATCTGGCTATAGAATAAATTTATTGACCCCTTGAAGTTAATCCTTCGAATCATTGTTTCACTGGCATTTTTGTTCAAATTGGAAATAGTTTGGTAGAGCTTTGGTTAAAACCTTTGGTTGCGGTATCTTGGAACGAATTGATAAACCATAGGAGATTGATAAGAATAGAAACAAATATGGACCCAAAATAGAAAGTTGGATTCATGCCTCTCATTGCAAGCAAGCACATGGGGCTAAGGTGGACGATCCCACAGAAAATGAGGCTGCACCTAGCAGCCCAGCAGAACATTCAGTGGTAGAAAAATGATAGTCATGATTTACAGTCATTTGAATTACATTTTAACACCCCTTGCATTGATAAACATTACATTTTCAACATGTGATATTCCTACTTGGAATAGTGACATTTATTTGCCTACATGACATACAATTACCTGCTGATATTAATACAGCATGAGTGAAAAAAATGTATCACAACTACACTCATGATCAGGGGATTGAGTTCAACCCCGGGAGATAGGGGGATCAGGGTAAGACAAATAATCTGATTATGTTACATATTAAGGGATTTTCTTTATTTACCTTTTAGGAAGCTTGTTAGTTTGGTATATAATGTTAAATGTCATCGACATATAACTATGTCATAGATATGAATATATACAAGGAGTAGCAGACTTGTTTGTTGGTTTAGTAGTTATATTGGCAATTGTTTTAGTGGTGGCTTGCTTGAAAGCCTTAGTGACGGTGTGTTTGAATAAGGTAACCAACAACACGATGATAACACATGAAGTGACAAATGAGGAAAGAAATGTGGAACCAGAAAAGGAAGCCTTTTATGGTGACATAAACAGTAGAATTAAGATAATGGCATAACGACAATGTTATGAGTTGTGTCAATTACAATATCAATGAACTCATATCACCACGAGTGACACACTGTTAAAAAAAAAAAAAAAGAAAAAAAAAAAAAAGAGGGAAAAGAAAAAGTGGAGAGGAATTATGGTAATAATACATTATGCTTAATTTGTTGGTTTGGGAAAATTGTTGTTGGGAATTAGGTATTCCCGTTTGTGATTGTAATCATATACAATGCTATTCTTAGTTTAGTAATAAAATACATACCTGATTGAATATTATTTGTGTGACGCATATAAATGAATATAACTTTTTGTGTTAAGGAAAAACAACAAATTGTTGAATGTGAAACTGTCGGAAGATATACATGATTATGCTGATTTCATGGTAAGATGTACCCTATCTGATTCAGTGTGTGCGGAAAGCAGATTCAGATATGACTGAGCATAAGGATAAGACGAGATCACATTTTGGAGGGATTGCTAACGGAATTGGGAAGAAGAAAGAAAGAAAATTTGTGGCTAAAAAATGAAGTTAATCGTGGCATACACCCTCTTTCTCAAAGAATGATGAAGACATTCTCCCGTGTAACTTGGAGATGAATGCTTACCTTCACCAAGGAAATTTATGTGACCATTTGCCTGGATCACACTGCAACATATGAAAGAAAGGCGATCACTTACTCTTGTTCGAAGACTTCGAACATTCACCACATCAGAAGTTGCAGGACAACGACATTTTACCTGCAACCTCTGTGAAATGCGGGGACATATGTTATTCCTTCACCAACGTCCGGGGAACCAGCATGGAGCTGCAAAAAACGGCTGTGCCCTTGTCACAACAGCTGTGCACGATTCTGCTGGTTGCTCCTGGTAAGGACCATGAATGACCTGAACACCATGGTCCCAACATCAGTGTGGATGCATCCGGCATCCCTGTTCCACATCTTGCTGGCCAATCAACGTCACACCAATACTTGCTGCCCACTCACAATGAGGGAAGAGGCAAGTCGACTACAACTGGGTGAAGGCCTTGTTCAAGGAATCATTATGGTTCACAGCAAAAAAAGTGGCAAGAATGCTACATGGAGAGAAGGGTCAGTCTATGACTCCGCAGTGTTACCACAACAGCGAAATCCTACACGAAGTAGTGCAGGAGCTATGAAGACATTAGGAGAAAATGTTTCATACCTGGATTCAAACACAAGTGATCAGCCCTTCCTTTCAAACAAAGTTAACATTTGTGTGGAGGCAAACGTTTTTTGCCAGATGGTGCAGATGCTTTACAAAACTTGAAAATGAAGTGAAATTGTTGTATCTTGGTGATGGTGAAGTGTTGTTTTGAAAATATATTTGTGATGCAAATGCAATAGATTGAACAATATGGAAGGAGTCAATGACCAACGAAATGTTTTGTGATTCTTGCAGGATGACGGTGTATGCCTAAGGGAATTTGATTACCAAAGTGATTGATTATTTACTTATACTTGTAATGATGTTTACTAGTAGTGATTGATTGTTTACTTATATTGATGTTTAGATTAATGGTTAATATAAACAAAAACAAAAAGATGAGGGAATTGTGGAAGTGTAACTCAGTGTAACGTATTGATTGGCCCTGGTAACTCATTGATTAAATCTGGTAACGAAGCAGAATGTGCATGAACATGATAATCCTTTGGAAACACCTGGTCAAGGCCCCAGGCTAGAGCACCCCCCCTGCTGTGTAAATGGAAATCACAGCAGGAGGGGAGCGAGCTGATGCCAGGACTCGGTGCGATGCATGACCTCGGGACATTAGCGGAGAGGAGATTAAGTCCAGTTTGGCGATATAACGAGAGCAAACGTTGAGTAAAGTAGACTTGTCCTCAGAAGCCCTGCCCGACGGAACGATGGAATGAACGAGGACTTGCTACGTGAAGCGCTGACCGAACGGGAGTGTCGGATGAACGAGAAGGACCAGCGAAAAGAGTTAACCTGATCCATTATATTATGCGGTATCATTTTGGTAATTGGATGAAGTGAATACAGTTTAATAAACTAGACCTTTTGTAACCTGTGTCCGGTCATTGGAGTCCTGTGAGTCATACACGAAATTCTTCCACACAGCCTTCGTTGCTGCTCTACGTTCATTACCCATGTCTCGCTCCCATAAATCATAACACTTCTCACACATGCAGCATACACCTTTCCCTTCAGCTTCAGCGACACTCTCCTCCTCATCAGCACGCCACTCAGTTCCCGAAACTTCTTCCATGCACATCTCACTCGAGCAACCATTGCCGAGTCTGATCCACCTTCTCCATTCAGCATGTCTCCGAGGTAGCAAAATGTTTTCACACCTTCCAGCTTCACGCCGTCTCCAAGGTCCAACTCAACATTTCCTCCATCTGCAGCTCCCTCTGTGCACACCTTACATTTGAATGTAGCTGCCACACTGGTAAATGACCCTCTCAGACCACTACATTTTTGATGAACCCACTCAGCGCACATTGTACATTGAATGGAGTTCACTCCGACACCCTTCCTGCACACAGCACACGGCCACTTCCCAGTTCTTTCCACCTCACCACATGCTTTACCACTTGCCATCACCTTCGTCTTTCCGATATTCACCTTCAGACCTTTTGTCTCCATACATTCCTACCACTTGTTCATCTTTTCCTTCAGTCCATCCATACTTTCTGCAATCAACACCAGATCATCTGCATACAACAACTCCCACGGTAAACCCTCCTTTACGTTCTGAGCCAGCACCTCCATCACAGCTACAAATAGTAGTGGACTTAGTACGGACCCCTGATGCACTCCCACCTTCACCTCAAACTCACCACTGTTCCCGTCCTTCGTCCTTACAGCTGTGCGTGCTCTTTTGTACATTGCCATCACTACTCTGATCAACCATTCCTCCACTCCTAACTTCCTCAATGCCCATGTCAATACTTTGCGTGGAACCCTATCGAATGCTTTCTCCAGATCAACAAACCCATAAAACAACTTCCTCCTCTTCTCCATGTACTTCTCCTGCAACTGCCTCACAATGAAAAGCGCGTCTGTCGTTCCTCTTCCTGGCATAAATCCAAACTGCATTTCGTCGATCTTCACTTTCTTCCTTATCCTCCTCTCCAACACCCTTTCCAATACCTTCATTCCATGCTCCAATAACTTTATCGCTCAGTACGAGCCACACTCCAGAGGGTCACCTTTCCCCTTGTATAGAGGGATGAGGGTACTCAGTTCCCAATCCACTGGAATGCGGCCTTCTTTCACCACCAGATTACAGATCTCTGTCATTCTCTTCACACCCCAACTTCCTGCTGCCTTCAACATATCTCCCACAACTCCCGTTGGCCCTCCGGCTTTTCCACTCTTCATTGCTTTTATCGCTTCCTCAACTTCCTTCTCAGTTATCTTCTCTGCCGGTCCTAAAACTGGGTTACTCTCTATGTTGCCATCCCATTCATTCTCTGTACTCAACAGCATTTCCATATATCTTTTCCATCTTCCTTTAATTCCATCTGGGTCGACAACAATTTGTCCCACTTCATCCTTCAAGCAACTCACCCCCATCACATCACACCTCTCTTTCGCTATCTGCTTTGCAATCCTGAATACTGCTTTCTGACCCTCTTCCGAATCCAAGCGTTCTCCGAACATTTTCCTACATGCCTCCTGCGCCTTTGCTACCTCTTTCTTTGCAGCCTTCCTGGCTGCCTTATAACTTTCTGCTCCCGTACCCTTCGCCTTCTGCCACTCCTTGAACTTCTTCCTCTTCTCGTCAATCCTCTTTCCAACTTCATCATCCCACCACCATGTTTCCGAGTGCCTCGGTGGTCCTTTTGTCCATCCACATACCTCACCAACGGCTCCCAACAGACTAGCTTTCATTGACATCCAACCACTTTCAAGCTCAACCACATCATCCTCTACCCTACTCAGCCTCTCTTTTAATGCCTCCCTTACTGTCACCTCTTTCAACCTCCACACCTTCATTCTCGGTTTGTACTTCACCCGCCGAGCTCTCCCCGCACCCTTATGTCGCAGACAACCAAGTGGTGCTGTGAACAGCCTCCTCCCCCGGGATCACCTTTGTGTCCCGGAGGTGCCCCCTATCTCGCCTACGCACCATCAGGTAGTCAACGGTTGTCGTCGACCCACCTGACGTGTATGTAACAAGCTTATTATCCTCTTTCTGGAACTGAGTTTTACAAACCAACAAATCAGCTCCATCAGCAAACTCCAAAATCCTTTCACCTTCTCCATTTCTCACACCATATCCGTAACCCCCATGAACTCTGTCAAAACCATCCATACTCCTTCCCACATGTCCATTTAGGTCTCCTCCTACCACAACAACTTCCTCATCTTTCACGTTTTCCATCAGCTTCTCTATCGCACACCAGAACTTGTCCTTCTCTTCATCGCTTCGACCAACCTGCGGAGCATATCCCGAGATGACGTTCACCAAGAGCTTTCCAATCATCATTTTCACCATCATCAACCTATCACTCACTCGTCACACTCACCACACTGTCTACAAACTCCTCAGAAAACAGGACACCAACACCATTCATGCCCTCCAGGCACCCTTGCCACACAAACTTGTATTTCTGTCCCTGCCTACCCTTCACCATTCTCACACCACTTCCCTTCCATCTCGTCTCCTGCACACAACATATGTCCAATCTTCTTCTGACCAATACTTCCACCACTTCTCCTGATCTCCCTGTCATTGTCCCTACATTCCATGTCCCAAACCTCAGAAACCAATCTCCACTTTGGGCTGCACCCTGCCCATATGTACTTGTAATTGTCATGGTTCTCTTTTTGAGGCAATGTTTTTATGGCCGGATGCCCTTCCTGACGCCAACCCTCTTAGTCATCTCTTACGACACGCAGGGATACGGTGTACCTATTCTGACCAGGGTACACACTGGGAAATGTTTAAAACATGGAAATTCTGGGGGGGGGGGGGGGGGGGGGAGGGCGGCGTCAGCATCACGGCCGCGGTTGAAACATATTCCAACAATATCCAAACAGAACCATGATAACCATGAAAAACAATCTGGGAAAAGTCTCCAAGCGAGAACGTGGATTTGAGAAAGAAGGAGCAGAGGCGGATTAAAAACGAGATACAGGGGGCGGGGCACAAGTCGAGACGAGGAGGAGAGCGAACAAGCACGTGTCCGGGAGGAGAGAAAGAATCAATATAGAATTCTTTGTCTATCCATTTGTCCTGTTTTTAAAAACGCCGGACAAAGGGTAAGATGCCCGCGAGAGGCAGGGGGGAGAAAAGAAAATCAAAGAAACAAGCAAATACTATGAAAGAAAGAACTTACTCACAAAACACCGACCGGGGAAAGGGAGCCCGGAAAGACTAGGCCGCGCACGACGCGCGAATAAAAAACGACGCAACAACCACAAAACCAAAACTAAACAGAAACACACAACAACACACACACAACAAAACAACCAGCGGAAACCCGACAAAGACACGAATGGGAAAACACTCAAACTTCGATGCCGTGGAGAGATCGAAGTAAGCCTCGTCGCCCGAGGGACCGGAATGTTACTCGTTGAAGCAAAATTCATTCTGCACACATTACACTTGGAGCGTATTCGCTTTTCTAGAACCTTTTTGTGTTTGTTTTATTTAACATAAATCTTGGTGTTGCGATGCCCTGACATGCACTTGTATTTTATAGGAAGTGAGTCTTGATTTTGTGACTGTTTCTTCAAAAAAGGCTTCTTCCTCACTGTCAAGTTGCAACTGGACCTTATTTGTCCCATATTACTTCTGGATTGTTCAGTTGCAAAAGAGGAAGCACTTCCGTTTCTAATGTGAATATCATCTGAATATTCCTTTTAAGAAGCACATTGACTGTGTGTGTGTGTGTATGTATGGCAGCGTGTGTATTGGCATGTGATTGGCGTGTGATTGGTTTGGTTGTGTTTGGTTTGTGTTTGGTTTGGTTTGGTTTGTGTGTTTGGTTTGTTTTGGTTTGTGTGTGTGTGTATGTATGGCAGCGTGTGTATTGGCATGTGATTGGCGTGTGATTGGATTGGTTGGCGTGTGATTGGCAGTGTGTGTATGTGCAAGTGGTGATTAATCATATTCAAAAATACATGCAATCTAGGTCATTCATCTAGAGGGAATTTCAAAAACAGATCCAGATACAGTGCAGCAGTGGCGCATCAAGGAAAAAGTCTTTGAATGGTGTGTGTGTGTGTGTGTGTCTGTGTGTGTGTGTGTTTGTGTGTGTGTGTGTGTTCCCGTATATGTGTGTGTGTGTGTCCGTGTGTGTGTGTGTCAGTGTGTGTGTGTGTGTGTTTGTGTGTGTGCATGTTTGTGTGTGTTTTTGTGTGTATGTGCATGTGTGTGTTTGTGTATGTGTGTGGCTGTGTGTGTGTTTGTGTGTGTGCATGTTTGTGTGTGTGTGTGTGTGTGTGTGTGTGTGTGTGTGTGTGTGTGTGTGTGTGTGTGTGTGTGTGTGTGTGTGTGTGTGTGTGTGTGTGTGTGTGTGTGTGTGTGCAGTGTCAGGGCTGTATCCTTTTTACCATTTGGGTTTTGTCATAAAATTTTCACCAAAGCTTTATTATGAGAATATTGAGAAGGCAAATTAATAATTTTGTCAAAAAGTCAAAGGTCAGCGTCAAATATAATCGTCAATTTTCATGCGATTGACCTGGAATTTAAGAATTTGCATATTGGGTCAATTAATTTGTAGACCGCACAGATGAAGTACACATAAACGGCAACAGAAACTTACCTTTAAATAGTCTTCTATAAATGTGAAAATCAAGCAGCAAACAGCAAAATGTGGAAACCACTGAGAGCAGATAAAATGTCGACTTTACATTTGCAATGAAATAGTTTGACATAGCAGACATTTGATTTAATTCCAAACACAACGTTTGATTTGTTGTTTTCTTAATGAGTATATTTTTGTAGGTACATTAATTATAACTATCTATGAATACAATGAAAGTATATCGCACAAAAATGTGAGCTCTGTCTTCTGTAACTGCATGGCTTGCAAAAGCAGCCTGAATAAAACAAAAACGGAGCTCTGTCTACTGTAACGCCTTGGCTTGCAAAAGCAGCCTGAATAAAACAAAAACGGAGCTCTGTCTACTGTAACGCCATGGCTTGCAAAAGCAGCCTGAATAGCGTTCACCAAGTGGTGGTTAATCATATCCAAAAACATATGCAATCTGGGTCCATCATCGAGACCTAGAGGGAATTTTAAAAACAGATCACAGGTACAGTGGAGTGACACCCTATCCCATGGAAGTATGAATTAAGTTTAAAATTATTATGAAGTTAAATATAAAAACTAACCCCAGAAGCAGAATCACAGCCTCGCTTAAATAAATGAATATATACACTTAGTTATAAAATCGCTAGATATGGTAAATTTTGTGAGATCTCACTCCAGATTTGGACATTTATTTACTCCACAGCCTCATATCCGAATCCAGATTTCGATGATATGCTTCAATTATATAATGATAATCGATTGTGTTTCCAAGGCAAGGCACGTTTGAGTTGGCAGAAACGAAATGGCGGCTTAAGAACCCAGTGAGGTGCAGTGGGCTGACCAAGATGGCGGGCCACCATATTGGTAAGCCTTTTTCCGGGTTTTTTTTCTCATGAGCACCTCGTTAATCATCTTCAAAAAGGGTGTTATAACACACCCAAACACCCAGTTTTCTTCATTGAAATCCGTTGGAGGTGTATGCATGCAAAGTTTGGGGCCGCTAGATTTCATGATTTTGGGGTTAAGGAGGAGACAGCCGGACGGACAGACAGACGGGCGGATATACGGACACTGCCTTTTATTATTAATTAAATATATACAGACTTGGCATTTAATATGGAATATTTTTTTGTGGGGGTGAACTTACTTTTCAAGATGACTTAGAACCAAAAGTTCATTGGAATTATGTTGAAATTATTCGAGATTTTGTTAATGTGACCTTTATCAGAAACAAAAACCACATTTGACATTTCGAAGCAAATAAATTGATCCTTGAAAGTGATGTAAACTGATATCGAACTCAATTCATGGACAGTATTGTGTTAAACTTCTGTATGTTTTCCAGAAGTATCTCTTTATTTTACACATTAGCCAAAAAAAAATTCAACAAAAACAAAAGCTAAATTATGACTGGGATTACGGACAGTAAAATTACAGTTCAGTACTTCGTGTAACCCCCACGAGCATTCAGGAGAGCACGTACACGTCGAGGCATGCTGTTCACGAGATTTGCCAAGGTTTGGACAGGAATCGCTTGCCATGCAGTGACAATAGTCTGCTGCAATTCACGCACAGAGGTAGGCTGCTGGTCCAAGTTGTCGATTTGACGCGTTAATTCTGCCCACAAGTTCTCTATCGGATTCATATCCGGGGACATGGCAGGCCACTCCATATGCTCTACACCACGGTCAGCAAGAAAGTGTTGGATCATGCGAGCATGATGAGGCCGTGCATTGTCATCTTGGAAGACAAACTTTCCTCGAAAGGCTGCACGAGCAAATGGAAGCAATGTTTCTTCCAGAATGACCCTGTACTTGAACTGGTTCAGGTTTCCATTCAGAACAACCAGGTCAGTTTTGCCCCCTGCATGAAAAGCAGCCCAAACGGTCACCCCACCACCTCCAGCTTGGACTCTTGGCACTATACAATCTTCGTTGTGGGCTTCATGCACTTGTCTGCGCACTCGGACGCGACCATCTTGACGATAGACCAGAAATCTAGACTTGTCACTGAAGGTCACGTGATTCCAGTGTCCTGGCTGCCATTGACGGTGCTCTCTGGCCCACTGCAATCGGCGCTGGCTGTGTTGTCTGGTCAGGCGTGGCTTTCTCAGGGGACGCCTGGCACGATAGCCTGCTTGAACCAGTCGTTGGTTGACTAGCCTTCTGGATACAGGCACATTTGTCAGTTGCTGCCACTCAGCCCTAAGCCGATTAGCTGACTTGGTACGGCCATTGCAGACTAACCAGTGCAGCTGGCGATCATCTCTCCTTGTGGTTCTGCGGGGACGTCCTGGCCTTGGTATTCGAGTAGGGACACCCCTCTGAGCATTTCGTTTCAGGATCTTTGACACCTGACCTTGAGTGATGCCATACTGCCGAGCAATAGCACACTGTTTCATGCCAGAATTTCGTAAAGCCACCACTCCATGACAAACAGTATTGTCAAGTTGACGGACCATCTCCAGAGGAAGCGGCAATAACTTTTGTAGACGTGTATCAGTTGTTTTCCACTAATACAGAACGCAACAACCCTTATATACCCGATTGTGAAGCCAATCGTCAAATGTACCTGTCCTTACATTTTGTCACGCCACCCGTGATATAATCCTGTTATTGACTTCTTGCTGTGAAAGACAATCAGTGACATGGTTCTTTCAACAAAGACATCACCGAAGGGTAAAAGAAACTCACCAGATTGATATACTGAGTTCAGAAAGTAAACCTAAGTCAAGAAAAAATAAATATTCCATATTAAATGCCAAGTCTGTATGTATGTATATATATATATATATATATATATATATATATATATATATATATATATATATATATATATATATATATATATATATATATATACAGTATATATATTGTTGCGGATATGAGGATTATGTTTTTTTATTGTGTTGTATTGTATAGTAAATGGTTGTGCAATATTGCTTTATTCTGGACCCTCCTGCCTCCAGTGTTGTATAAAGGTCAAAGGGCGTTCCCGTAGTTAATTCCATAAAGCATACACGTTAGCCAATCATAGATTTCCCCCTGGTTGATAGTTATATCTTTATTATGTGTATTAGGGTAAGGCCTTGTCTTCCATTAAGATGACACTCCATTGCACCAAGTGAAATAAGATAGATTCCCTTCATTCTTCATTCCCTTTCCCAAAACCTCCATTTCCCCTTTCGTCATTGCCAAGCCTCGATTGCCAATTACATCCCCTCCAAAACCACCATTGAACATGTGCTCGGGTCGGGGAAGAAGGGCGTGCGCGCCCATCGTCATCAAGGGCGGAGCCAGAGGGTCGCGCGACCAACCAGGGCCGAGGTGAGCACACCGATGGGCGTGTCCTAAAGGCTGGCGGCTTGATCGCCGGAGGCGCTATAAAAGCGCGCGCGCAAGGTACTGCGAGAAAAGATCATCCAGGGAAGCACAAAGCCTGCTATTCGTCGCCTTGCTCGCCAAAGTTGGACCAAGCAAGAGAGTTGGGCAAGAAGCAAGCACGTTGTTCAGTTGTGTGGTTGGACCAGACGAGTCCTGGCAAAGCACGCGACGTCCACAGAGCAGCCGCAGCCACAGCAGCAACGATAGGAGCCTGGGGCCTTGACGGCAGTTCCGGAGCAGGGCCGCGAAGGAACGGCGGCTGTTAAACGCGCCGATCGTGCTGCAGTACCATTGGACCTTCCTCTCCCTCCAGCCGTCCACCTCCTGCCTTTCCATCCTTCTTGTGTACGTGAGTTTGTTTTGTTTGTTCTGTCCTTGGGTTAATTAAGTTTGTATAAGCTAGCGTTGCACTGTGTCTAATATCTTCTGTATATTATTTTCTTATCTTTCCTTCTTCCTTGGTTACTTTGAGCGTGTATATAGTAGGAATAAATTTAGTAGTATTTCCAACCTTTTTTTCGTCTTCTTCTTCTTCTTCTTCACATCAGTGTCGCTTTTGTCTTTTCCATATTGAATATCTGTGGCGCGATCCGGCCAACGTTCGGGAATCGGGTTAGTCGGGGTAACTGTTAGGGCCGCGGGGCCTCCGCTCGGCAAAACCAACATCTTATCCGCGGTCCATAACAATTGGTGTCAGGAGTGTCGGATTCGGACCTGGGACTAAATTTATTTAGCCCAAATTTTGGAACACCAATTGTACAATTGGCCGTAACAATTGGTGTCGGGAGCGGGGTCAGACCCAAAGCGCGCTTAACGCGCTCAAAATTATGAGCTGCTGGAAATTGTTTTGTTTAAAAAAAAAAACCCGAATTTTTAAATCACGTCATGGCTAGTCAAGGCGATCGGATGCCGGTGGGGGAACTAGAGGAGGGGTTAGGAGTAACCCAGGATCAGAGGGACGAAAAAAGGAGAGCAATGAGGAGGTGGTTGAGGAGGTATCAGGCGCACAAAATGGCGTCCTCGCGCACATGGTTATTGCGGCACCAAATCTAGCCGCGCCCGTGGTCGTGGCAGCCGAGCCCGCAGTGCCAATGGACTTTTGCCTATTTATGACGCATTTCATGGCATCTATGAAGGGTGACAGTAGGGGATTGGATGCAATGATGGCTACCCAGGGAATCGACATGAAAAAAGGAGGAAGGAAGCAAGGGACAACCCGGAGGGATATCGGGAGCGAATAAACGACAGCACAAAAAAAATGGGGGAGATCGTAGACGGCATGGGAGGCGGGAGAGGCACATCGGTGCACGACGAGGTAAAGCAGGTCGAGAAGCGCTGGTTGAGCGAGGCGGAGAAAAGCGCGGGTACAATGACGGGGAAAGAGATCGTGACCCGGGGTATGGAGCAGCCGGCGACCGCTGAGGTAGAAGAGGGTGTTTTATTAAAGCCAGCGGTCGTCGAGGGGAATAAAGAAAAAGCAGTAGTGGGTATAATTAAAATTGAAGAGACGACGGAGGTAGCCCGGGAATTGCAGGGAGAAATGGATTATGTACAAAGTCCGTGCTCACATCACGATGCTGTGCTCATTAATCCTTATAAAGATTTGCAGGTGTTGGTGCAGGGAGGAAGAAGAACCCCGAAGGTGAGACGGGCTGCATGTGGTGCCGGGAGATTTTGTAAAAGGGGGTTTGGCGTGAAGAGAATAGTCGCGCGATTGGGGTCAATATGGCACCCGGGCGTTGGTGAAGGGTCGCGTGTGAAAAAAAAGTGTGCGTCAAGGGGTGAGCGTGTTACGAAGCGCGAGTGTGATACCGAGTGCGAGCGAGAATGCACGTTGGGGTGTACGGAGTGTGACACAGGGAGTGAGAGCGATACGGAGTGTACGTGCGAGGGTGAGAGTGACCCGGAGAGTGAGTTGGTGGTGGAGCGGGTGCGAGAATGCACGCTTGGAATGGTTGAGGGTGTGCGAGGAAGCACACCTGAGTTGGTCATGGCGCGGGTGTGGGAGAGCCCATGTGAGCGCATTAGTGGGTGGATGCCAGAGTGCACGCCCATGGTGAGTGGTACGGAGTACGTACCGGGGGAGAATGCGCAAGACGGTGCGCGAGGTGTGTTAAGGGAGGGTGCGAACAGCGAGTGTGCGCGAGAGGTGTGGTGTGTAACAGGGAGTGCGTCGGTGGAATGGACGGAGTGTGTGGGATGCACTGGAGGCATTGGAACGCCAGGTTTTGTGAGTGTCAAAAGGGTCGCGTGTGCATGTGGGCATGCGAGTAAGGCATCGACGTTGAACGGGGCAGCGTTTAGGGCGACGGATAGCCGATGCGAGCACTCGGGGCGCGGTGCGCTTTGTTGGATGCCAGGCCCGGCGCGGATCGATGCTGCATCGCTTCTCTTCGAAGCGTCGTTGCCGATTCGGGCTTGGCCCCGCCCCGCACGGTCGAGTCCGGGCCTTGTCGGACGAGTCGACCGGTCCGGTTCAAGGGCGAGTGGGAGGAAGCGGAACAGTGCCCCCTCGTGGGGAGGGGTTCCGACCGGGCGAGCCTCAGCCATCGGGCCCGGGACCGCAAGGTACCACGCCAAGATGGTGCGTGGAACCTCGGCCCGAGCATGCCTCCTCCCCAGAGTCGTGAATGCCGGACGGATCCAACCAAGGTGACCAAACCACCCAAATTCATTGCTCGGCTTTGCAAAGCCGAGTTTTAATGATGTGACGACGCACCGAGGCTCAGATAAAGCGGACTGTGATGATGATGATGAGGATAGTGTTTGGCCCCGAAATTAGAAAAACAAAATTTGATGATTGGCAGAGTGAGGATTGGCAGATGATTTGACAAATTTTTGATTGGCTGAAATTTGGTGTGCAAAATTGGTAGTGAGAGATACCCGATGTGATGGGATGGCAACTCTGCCATCTCTCACAGCGGGGGCAAAGGAGCACTAGATTTATGGGGTTTATGGCAGTGAAAACTAGCCCGGGAGGGTGAGGATATAACGGTAGGGATCTAGAGAAGATGACCTTAGGTAACGTTAAGATTAGGTAGTGACAATGATACTTGTAGTGGGGATGCAGGTAGATTAGAGTGGATGATAATGACGTGGTATGTGCTTAGTTTAACGGGAAGACGGGGAGCACTAAGTTAGCAGGGCACCAGGTAGATTAGATGATGCCGTGTGTATGGTGAACAGGTGTGATTGCACAGGTGTGCAACTGAACAGGTGTATGGAGCAGTGTTTGAGTGAGTGATGGTGATGAGTATTGTGCTGACGAAATGGTCCAGGAAGGAAGGAGGGTGCAGGTGGCACCAGGTAAGATTGCACAGGTGTGCAACAACAGGTGTTTGGAGAATGGTTGTATGGATTACATGGAGTGTGGAATACATGGAGTATTGGAATGGATGGTCGTGGAGTGAGTATGATGGAAACTATGGAGTGGAGTGGATGGTGCGAAGGTGTGAATGGGGGAAGGATGGACCCCCATCACGAATACCCGGGGAGGGTAGTGTAAGTGTTAGGTAGAGGGTATAGGTAAATTGTGGTTGGATATTGGCATCTGTGGTGCGGGTGAGAGAATGGTATTTGGATGGGTGCATTAGTGTTGTGGAAATAGCTGGGCGTGTAGCCTGTTAGTGTGTGTAGTTGGTTTGGGCACTCCACCACTGTAAGGATGTCGGCCAGGTGAGGCCGCAGGTGGGCTCTGGGAGCCGGTAGAGTTGTTGTGGATGTGGCCCGAGGATCCGGAGGACGGACCCGGGTAGCCCAGTGCCAGAGGGCACCGAGGGGTGACAGGGCCAGGAGGGGCCTTCCCCAATTAGATAGGTTAGGGTGAGGAGCTAGGTAAGCTCGGGTGGCAACTGCAGTGGTGGAGGTGTGCAGGTGGGTAGGCCTGCTGGGAGAGCTACACGCCCCAGTCCTGAAATTGTGCAAGGGCACAGGGAGTTGCATCGGGGGAGTGAGACCCCAAATTGAGAAGCACCACAGTTTTGTCAATGGGAATTGGTTTTTAGAACCCATAGTGTAAGTTGGCCAATGGATTGGCAGGGAAAGACCCCGGGTAGTGTAAAGTGTGTTAAACTCATTTAGAGGATAGTTAGGATTGAAGTCTCCTCGCACCATCTGCATCCACTCACCTGGGATGACGGACCTCCACGCCATGCCAGGTTGTTTTATTATTTTTATTGTGCAGATGTTTGGAATGTGAGACGCATCATGACGTGGGTGTGACATTGTGCTTTGTTGTTCCATCTCTTCCTCCTTATGAGGATTGATGATGAATTGGGTGATGGCAAATTTTGGCTAGAGGGATTGTGGGAACGAATTTGGTGTAGAAGAGATATGGGGAGACGTGGCAGTAGCGACGGATTTGTAAATGTGTAGATTTTGTACATATGGGGTATGGGCAAGGGTAGTGTAGGTGACAGGGGGGGTGACGTATGGTAGGGACGAGCTTTCTCACTTCGCTCTCCGTACGCACTTCGCCTTGCATTGCCTTATTGATGTGTACCCTTGTGACCTTACCCCTCGCCCATCTGTCTTCCCCCCCCCCCCACCCCTTTGTCTCCCACATGAGGACCTGTGCGCTACTGGGCGCCGAGGGGAGCGTGCGTGAGTCCGCCATTGTGCGCCCGGACCTCCCAGAACCAGCTGTCTGCATCGATGCACCACATTATGGACCACATGTCTGTGGCTGAGCACCACTGATGGACCCCATGGGTTGGGGCATGGCCCCTCTGCTGGAACCGGCCATGAAGGCCCGAAATCTTGCTGGCATACCTTGATCACAGGGCACCGATGCCCCACAGGTGAACCACACTAGTCGGCCCTGTGGGCCATAAATAAATCAAATGGACACGTTGGGTGCATTTTATTTTAATACAAATAGGCCGCCAGCAAAGAAAATGACAACATCTGGAAGAATAATAATAGCCAGCAGAGGGAGCCGAAGAGCAAGAGACCACCTGCAGGGTTAGGGGTTGTTGTTTTCATTTTTATTCATGAACAATGATGACTGTGCACCGATTGGTGCTTGAGGGTGTGTTGGTGCGTTTTGGGTGCTTTCATGGTGCGTCGATGCAGAGCAGACTGTCTCCCCCCCAGAAAGAACAATCACAGGTCCTGGGTTAGTTTTGTAAATAAAAGCAGAGTCATTGTAAATAATGCTCCCCACCGTCAGTATATAGTTTGAAGACCAATTCCGCAATTCGGTTAGCTGTGGGCGTGAGTCTGTTAGGTAGGGTGCAATGGAGCAGCGGGACATATTTATTTATGTTTTAAAACTGTCGCACTCAGGGTCAGGTTAAAAGTAGAGGGAACTACACCTACGTGTCACACTAAATTAAAGTTATAGGCTCGGGGCATGCCTAAGAGGAGGAGGGTGCAGTGTTGCGGATATGAGGATTATGTTTTTTTATTGTGTTGTATTGTATAGTAAATGGTTGTGCAATATTGCTTTATTCTGGACCCTCCTGCCTCCCGTGTTGTATAAAGGTCAAAGGGCGTTCCCGTAGTTAATTCCATAAAGCATACACGTTAGCCAATCATAGATTTCTCCCTGGTTGATAGTTATATCTTTATTATGTGTATTAGGGTAAGGCCTTGTCTTCCATTAAGATGACACTCCATTGCACCAAATGAAATAAGATAGATTCCCTTCATTCTTCATTCCCATTCCCAAAACCTCCATTTCCCCTTTCGTCATTGCCAAGCCTCGATTGCCAATTACATCCCCTCCAAAACCACCATTGAACATGTGCTCGGGTCGGGGAAGAAGGGCGTGCCCGCCCGTTGTCATCAAGGGCGAAGCCAGAGGGTCGCGCGACCAACCAGGGCCGAGGTGAGCACACCGATGGGCGTGTCCTAAAGGCCGGCGGCTTGATCGCCGGAGGCGCTATAAAAGCGCGCGCGCAAGGTACTGCGAGAAAAGATCATCCAGGGAAGCACAAAGCCTGCTATTCGTCGCCTTGCTCGCCAAAGTTGGACCGAGCAAGAGAGTTGGGCAAGAAGCAAGCACGTTGTTCAGTTGTGTGGTTGGACCAGACGAGTCCTGGCAAAGCACGCGACGTCCACAGAGCAGCCGCAGCCACAGCAGCAACGATAGCAGCTTGGGGCCTTGACGGCAGTTCCGGAGCAGGGCCGCGAAGGAACGGCGGCTGTTAAACGCGCCGATCGTGCTGCAGTACCATTGGACCTTCCTCTCCCTCCAGCCGTCCACCTCCTGCCTTTCCATCCTTCTTGTGTACGTGAGTTTGTTTTGTTTGTTCTGTCCTTGGGTTAATTAAGTTTGTATAAGCTAGCGTTGCACTGTGTCTAATATCTTCTGTATATTATTTTCTTATCTTTCCTTCTTCCTTGGTTACTTTGAGCGTGTATATAGTAGGAATAAATTTAGTAGTATTTCCAACCTTTTTTTCGTCTTCTTCTTCTGCTTCACATCCGTGTCGCTTTTGTCTTTTCCATATTGAATATCTGTGGCGCGATCTGGCCAACGTTCGGGAATCGGGTTAGTCGGGGTAACTGTTAGGGCCGCGGGGCCTCCACTCGGCAAAACCAACATCTTATCCGCGGTCCGTAACAATATATATATATATATATTGTTGTGGATATGAGAATGTTGTTTTTTTATTGTTGTGTAATGAATTGTTGTAAAATGTCACCCTCCTTCCTGCATTTGTTGTTGTATAAAGGTCAAAGGGCGTTCCCGTAGTTAATTCCATAAAGCATACACGCAGGACACCATATCTGCCTGTTCAGTAGTTATATCCTTATTCTGTGTATTAGGCTAAGGATTTGTCTTCCATTAATTTGACACTCCATTGCACTGCATTAAATAAAGTAGATCCCTCCGACATGGCATCTTCAAAGTGCCAGGTTTGCCAGGTTTGCTGCAATTGCCAACTGCATTTGGGCGGTTTTCTTCATTCGCCATTGCTGCCCTTTGGCTGGGGCTAGCTCGAATCGCCCCAAAACCACCATTGACCACGAGGTAAGGTCGGGGAAGAAAGGCGTGTCTCCACCTCGTCATAGAGGGGAGGTGTGAACCAGCCCTTGCCGACCAACCCAGAACGAGGGGTTGGCTTTAGAGGGCGGAGAAAGAACGTTTGGGGGAGGTTCGCAAAAGGGTCAAGGGTGGGGCTTATATAACCCGAGGAAGACGCCCCCAGAGAGAGTCGAGGAGGGAGGAGATCAGAACACAGACAAGCAAAAAGAGAGTCCTGCGAGCCAAGAGAGGGAGAGAGAACCCGTCACGCCAGACCCCCCACCAGCAGCGTTGGCTCCACCAAGCACCTCCGACCCGTTACCCTGCGCACACGACAGGATCGGTGGCATCGGCGGCCGTCGAGGTCCAGCCCGACGTCCCGTGCGGAATCAAGCTCCAGCCAGCTCCATGCCTTCCTCCCTCTCCAGCCACCCACCTCCTTCCAGCCAATCCACTCTGCAATTCCCCGTGTGAGTTCGTCTTTGTTTGTTCTGTCCAGGGTATTAATTAAGCCTGTTTAGATAAGCTAGCGATTTTCGCTGTGTCTCTGATTTCTTCTGTAAATTATTTTATTAGCCTTCCTTCTTCCTTGGTTTCTTTTGGTCCTGTAAATAGAAATAAATGATATTCGTATTCCCTACTTCTGTCTTCTTCACATCCGTGTCGCCTTTGTCTTTTCCCTCATTGAATATCTGTGGCGCGATTCGGCCAACGTTCAGGAATCGGGTTAGTCGGGGTAACTGTTCGGGCGCAGCGGCCATCCGCTCGGCAAACAACATCCTCGCCGCGGTCCCGTAACAATATATATATATATATATATATATATATATATATATATATATATATATATATATATATATATATATATATATATATATATATATATATATATATATTGTTACGGATCTCAACATCGGCCCCTTTTCCCCTTACCAAGGGGGGATTAATCCCCTTGTCTGCGACTGACCGACGTGAGTCCTGGGGATGCTCCTTCCGGTGCTTCCTTCCAATGCTCCTTCCGGTCGGGAGCAGCCGGGGTATTTGGTCAACAAAAGGTCCCAAGGACCTGAGTGCCACTCCTGACCGCGAAGCAGGGGAGGGACTCCCGCTCGAACCACGGTTTTAGATGTTCTAATTGCCGAGCGGGTTAGCAGCCAGCGGTTTGAACCATTAGCAGTACTAAACCCGATTCTTATGCGTTGGCCAAATCGTGCCACAGGTGTTCAATGATGGAAATCACAAAGACGAACCGATGTGAAGAAAGGAAGGCAAAGGTAGGAAGAGCAGGGATTTATTACTAATTATGTACAAGTCAAAGAAACCAAGGGAGAAGGAAAGAAAACGAAAGCAATTTACAGAAGAGGAAGAAGACACAGTGCAATTCTACTGATACAAGCTTAACTTATTCCCAGGGACAAGACACACAAAACAAACTCACATACACAAAAGGATGGAATGGCAGGAATGGGTGGAGGGATGAGAAGGTTCAGGTCCGTGCAAACGGCAGGGCTGGAGGTGACAGCTCCGACTCCTCGCACTCTGGTTCACAGAACGGGCGACAGGGAGATCCGAGGACCACGGCACGTCGAGGTTCACGTGCCCGCACTGGTTGTTCTTCAGAGTGCTGGTTGGTATCGCGAGCAGGGCGTGCCGTTTCTCATTCACCTTGTGATCCTTGGTTATGCGCTTTTCGCTCCAGAACTCACTCTCTCCTCCTCAACTGAACTCTCTCAACTGAGCTCTGTTGGACTGCGGTGGGGGGCTCCGCGCGACGGGTTATATAACCACACCCATGGAACTTTCGCGAACCTCCTCGAACGCTCTCTCTCCGCCCTCTCTGGCCAAACCCCTCATCCTTGGTTGGTTGATCGGGGCTGGCTCACTCCTCTTTCTGATGATGAGGTGGAGACACGCCTCTCTTCCCCGAGTTGACCGCGTGCGTAATGGAGTTTTGGGGTGAAGAAAACAGCCCAATGCAACGGTGGCGAACGTCGCAGAAAACAGCCCAATGTTACTGGCACTTTGAAGAGATGATTTGGGGGAAACTTGAAAAGGGAACTATCTTATGGCATTTGGTGCAATGCAGAGTCAACTAGTGGGAAACAGAGCCTTAAACTAACATAGAATAAGAAATAACTGTAGAGAGGTTCTATGGTGGCCTACGTGCATGTACATGGACTAGATAAGGGGACGACCTTTGACCTTTACACAAATGGAGGTATTTACAAGAATCATTACAATTTACAGAGGGTGATATTTACAACAATTATAGGATTCTCAAATCCGCAACACTGCACCCTCATCCCCCAGGCACGTCCCGGGCCTATAAAACTTTAACTTAATGTGACACGCAGGTGTAATTCCCTCTACAATTCATCTGACCCTGAGTGTGACAGTTTTAAAACACAAATAAGTATGTCCCGCTGTTGCATTGCACCTTGCATAACAGATTCACGCCCACAATTAACCGAATTACGGAATGGTTTTCAAACTATACATGAACGGTGGGGAGCATTATTTACAAGTGACGTTAATTGTATTTACAAAGCAACCCAGGACCTGTTATTTTTCTTTTGGGAACAAAAATAATCCTGTGGGAGGGGAGGAGACAGCCTGCACTGCATCGACGCACCAGCACCAATAAAGAGCACCAAAACACCAAAGCACCATCACCTCAGTTCCATAAAACAAACACACTGTTGGTGGTCTTGCTCTTTGGCTCCCTCTGCTGGCCGATGTTCTTCCAGATGTTGTCATTCTTCATGTTCTTCTTGCTTGCGGCCTAATTGCAATAATAAAAATGAAAAATGCACAAAACGTGTCCGTTTTTATTTATGGCCCACAGGGGGCCAACTATGAGTGGTTCACCTGTGGGCTTGGTGCCACCTCACCGGGTCCGCAAGCAAGATCTTGGGCCATCGTGGCCGGTCCCAGCAGAGGGGCCATGCCCCAACCCTTGGGGTCCATAAGTGGTGCTTGGCCACAGACTGTGGTCCATAAGTGGTGCGTGGATTCAGGCAGCTGGTTGCGGGGATTCGGGCACACAATGGCGGACTCCCACACGCTCCCCTCAGTGCCCAGAGAGCACGATCCATGGGTCGGGGAAGGAAGACAGAGAAGACAGGTTAGCGAGGGGTAAGGTCACAAGGGTACACATCAACGAAGGCAATGCAAGGTGAGGTGCGCCTGGAGACTGAGCGGAGAAAAGCTCGTCCCTATCGTACGTCACCCCACCCGTCACCTGTTCCACCCTTGCCCCCTTACCCCCGTATTTACCAAATCTACACACTTACCAATCCGTCACTAATGTCACGTCTTCCCCATATCTCCCCGATACCAAATTCGTCACCACAATCCCTCTAACCTAATTTGCCACATCCAATTCATCATCAATCCCTCTTAGGAGGAAGAGATGGAACAACAACACAATGTCACACCCACGTCATGATGCGTCTCACAATCCAAACATTTGCACAAAAATAACCAAAACATGGCATGGTGTCGAGTTACGTCACCTCAGGTGAGTGGATGTAGATGGTGAGAGGAGATTCTTAATCCTAACTATCCTCTAAATGACTTTAATACACTTTACACTACCAGGGGCCTTTCCCTGCCAATCCATTGGCCATCTTACACTCTATGCGGTTTTAAGAACCAAATTCCCATTGACCAAACTGTGGTGCTTCATCAATTTGGGGTCTCACTCCCCCGATTCAACTCCCTGTGCCTTCGCACAATTTCCGGACTGGGTCGTGTGGCTCTCCCAGCAGGTCTACTCACCTGCACACCTCCACCACTGCAGTTGCCTCCGAGCTTACCTGCTCCTTACCTAACCTATCTAACTGGGGAAGGCCCTCTGGCGCTCTCCCCACTCGGTGCCCTCTCTGGCACTGGGCTACCCGGGTCCATCCTCCAGATCCTCGGGCCCCATCCACAACTCTAACGGCTCCCAGAGCCCACCTGCGGCCTCACCTGGCCGACATCCTCACAGTGGCGGACTGCCCATTTAACTACACACACTAACAGGCCACACGCCCAGCCATTTCCATGTCAATAATGCACCCATCCAAACACCATTCTTCCACACGCACCACAGATGCCAATATCCAACCACAATTTACCTATACCCTCTACCTAACTCTTAAACTACCCTCCCCGGGTATTCGTGATGGGGTCCATCCTCCCCATACACACCTTCGCACCATCCACTCCACTCCACAGTTTCCACCATACTCACTCCACACCATCCATTCCATACTCCATATATTCCATACCATTCATTTCATTCAACCATGCTCACCTGTATTGGCACACCTGTGCAATCACTCCCACACCTGGTGCTTCCTGCACCCTCCTTCCTCCAGGACCATTCGGTCAACACAACACACAATCACCATTACTCACTCATACACTGCTCCATACACCTGTTCACTTGCACACCTGTGCAATCACACCTGGTGCCTCCTGCACCCTTCTTCCTCCCGGGCTTCTTCATTCAATACAATACACTCACCCACACTTTTCACAATACGCTACTGAATACACTTTTACACACACACACAGCATCATCTGATCTAACTACTCCCCTCTGAAACTCGCGCTTCCCAGTCGCCCCTTATACTATTGTGCTCCCTCGTCATTATAATCCAACTACCCTACTCTCTACGTCCCCATGACAGGTATAATGTTGCTACTTAAATCTCCAGTTACCTATGGTCAATCTTCTCTAGATCCCTATCATTTTATCCTAACCCTCCTGGGCTAGTTTTCACTGCCAAAACCCCATAGCTAGTGCTCATGTGCCCCGTGTGCAAGGGATGGTGGATTTGCCATCCCACCACCTCGGGCATCTTCCATTATCAATTTTTCCCATTCAATTCCAATTCTTGCCAATCCAAAATTTGCCAATCATCTGCCAATCAAATTTTTGCTCATCAATTTCTGCCAATCACAAATTCCCTATCCCTACCAAATGTCCTTTAAGTTGAGCCTCGGTGCGTTTTTACATTTGCAAAGCTCGGCTTCGCCAAGCCGAGCTATGAACGCGGGTGGTTCGTTTCCTGCAGTTGGATCCGTCCGGCACTCGGTTCAGGGGAGGGGGGTCACTCGGGCCGAGATTCCAAGGTCCACCTCGGCGCGGAGCCTTTTGGTCTCCCGCCCGATGGCCCGATCTCGCCCGGCCGAAATGCCGCAACCACAAGGGGTCGCCGTGCCGACCCTTCCTACCCGCCCTCGAACCGGGTCGCCCGCTCCGCTTAACGGAGCACGGACGCGACCGTGCAGAGCGAGGCCCGGCGTGGATCGCGCATGGCGGTTCCTTTGAAACCGCCGTGGTTACGATCCCTGCTGGTTCCCGCACACACCCAAAGCCCGGCACGAACCGAGGGCTCGCTTCGGCTAACCGTCGGTCTAACTGCTAACCGGGTTAACGTCGATGCTTCACCTGCAGGCTCACACCATGCGTTCTGTTCCTTGCTCACACATCCAGGTGTCTCCATACACTTCGTTATTGTACCTTCTCCTACACACCACCCAGGTACACTCATTCCGCTCACAGACTTCGCTACACACCTGACCACCGCACACCTTGGCACACACTCGTCGTTCACACACCTCATCAACACACCTCCTCATGCCCACTCCTTGGTCACACCCTCTGTGACAACCACGGGTGTGCACTCTTCTGCACACCCAATCACGTGCTTCACTGCCAACTCAAGTGTGCCTTCCCACATGCACTCAGCCATTCCAGGTGTGCATTCTCCCATTCCAGGTGTGCATTCTCTCTCACTTACCACAACCAACTCGTGCTCCGTGTCACTCTCACCACCACACTCCGTCGTGCATTCCTTCTCACTCTCGACAGCACACTCACTCCTCGGCACATACTCTTGCTCACCAATACACACCTCCGTTCCACACCTTTTGTCACGCACCTTCTTGCGCACTCTCTCCCGGTACATACTCCGTACCACTCATGGGGGTGCATTCTTGCACACACCTGATCACCGCCGCACACGCTGGCTCACAAATACCTTCCGCGTTCCTCATAGTCAGACATCCTTGCACACCTCCTCTTTCCACACACTCTGCACCTGTCGCACACCTCATCAGTGGCCTCTCATGAACGCCCGGGTCCAAACCAACACCCAAGCTGACTGAATCTCCCCTCACACCATATACATTTCCAAGTATATCGCCACTCACCTCGGCACCTCGTCTTCGCTCCTCCTCCGCCACCTGCAAACTCTTTATTTGGTTGGGTAAGCACATCATCACGATTTGAGCACAGACCTTGTACATAATCCATCACTTCCTCCTTTATCTCCCTCTGAGTTTCCCTCCGTCTCTTCTTCATTTCACTCACCCCCTCTTCCACTTCCTCTAATTTTTGTTTCACCTCTTTTATTTCCCGGTGCGCCCCCTCAATTTCTTCCTCTAATGCCACCTTGGTCGTTTCTATGTGCATCCTTACTTCCCATTCTTTTGTCTCCATTCCCTCTGTCACCTCGTCCAACCTCTTTGTCAACCCCTCATGTACCATCTGACATTCCCTCTTCGTCGCTATAAGTTCTTTTTTTAATCTCTTTCTGTGTCGCCTTTAACCACCCGATTACCGCAGTGTTCTTCTCCACTTGCTCCCCTAATTCTTTTTGTCCCACTGTCAGATGCTCTACTCCCCTCGTCAGATCTTCTATGCCCCCCTGTAACCTAGCCATACTATTTCTCACCTCTTTCTCCATACGCTCCTCACCCCGATTTACCTCCTCGCGTACCCCCGCGACCTCTTCGCCCACACCTCGTCTGATCTCCTCCCCCATTTCTCCCATCTCTTTGGTAGATGCCGCCCTCATCTGCTCCAAATCATTCCTCTGGGCATCCAATTTGGTTTCTAACCCGATTTTCACCTCCTCTATCTGATTCCCCATCTGTTTAATTTCCCGGGCGGATTGCTCCCCTATTTCCCTCAATTTGCCTTCCATGGTGTTTTCTAACCCCCCTAACCCATTCTTCACCCCTTCCATCTGGTTCTCCTGAGCAGCCATTCTATTTTCCAACCCCGTTAACCCCTCCTTAATTTCCCCAATTTGATTACCCACCTCCTTCAGTTGGTCCCCCAATTTACCTTCTAGCCCTTCCAACCTGTTGTCTAACCCCTCAAACTTATTGTCTAAACCCTCAAATTTGTTGTCTAAATCCTCAAATTTGTTGTCTAAACCCTCAAATTTGGCTTCTAGACCCCCGATTTGATTTCCCATGTCATTCCTCAATTCCCCAATTTGATTGCACAAGTCCCCAATTTGGGCACTAGTACCCCTTGCTTCGTCCCTCATTTCCCCCATATCTTTCCTCAATCCCACAAGTTGGTTTCCCATGTCATTCCTCAGGTCTTCACTCGTCTGGAGCATGAGGGCCCTCATTTGCATCATAAAGAGGTCCAAATTCACCGGTGCTGCGGGCGCGGCTGCCGCAACCCCGCGCGAGGTGCCATTTTGTGCGCCTGAAACCTCGTGCGCGAGGCAGCCATCTTGTGCACCTGAAACCCCCGCTACCACATCCTCATTGCTCTCCTCCTCTCTCTCCCCCATATACATTTCCCTGGGGTCCTGGGTCGATTCTAAACCCTCTAACTCCCCATCCAGCATCCGGTCGCCTTGATTATCCATGGCACGGTTTTAAAATTTAGTGGTGTTAAATAAAATTTTGGCCACTCCAAATTTTGAGTGCGTTAAGCGCACTTCGGGTCCGAATCCCACTCCTGACACCAATTGTTACGGATCTCAACGTCGGCCCCTTTTCCCCTTACCAAGGGGGGATTAATCCCCTTGTCTGCGACTGACCGACGTGAGTCCTGGGGGTCCCAACGCTCCTTCTGGTCGGGAGCAGCCAGGGTATTTGGTCAACAAAAAGTCCCAAGGACCTGACTGCCACTCCTGACCGCGAAACAGGGGAGGGACTCCCGCTCGAACCACGGTTTTAGATGTTCTAATTGCCGAGCGGGTTAGCAGCCCGCGGTTCGAACCATTAGCAGTACTAAACCCGATTCTTATGCGTTGGCCAAATCGTGCCACAGGTGCTCAATGATGGAAATCACAAAGATGAACGGATGTGAAGAAAGGAAGGCAAAGGTAGGAAGAACAGGGATTTATTACTAATTATGTACAAGTCAAAGAAACCAAGGGAGAAGGAAAGAAAACGAAAGCAATTTACAGAAGAGGAAGAAGACACAGTGCAATTCTACTTATACAAGCTTAACTTATTCCCAGGGACAAGACACACAAAACAAACTCACGTACACAAAAGAATGGAATGGCAGGAATGGGTGGAGGGATGAGAAGGTTCAGGTCCGTGCAAACGGCAGGGCAGCTTGTACGTGCTGCTGTTCTGAGGAATACATAATGTTGTCAGTATCTTGTGTCGTGTGTTCCTGGTCAGGATACAGAGCATTAAAATCCAAGGTATTCAAAGTGAAGAGAGAAACTTCCTTTATGTCGAAGTCTTCCATGGACGCATAATCAGCTTGTGGGTCCAGAGTATCCATGTCGGGTCCCTTGACTGCCAGACCCAGCGTCGCAATCAGATCCACAGTTGGATCGGTTGGAGGTGCGCAGCTGTGAGCTTGTAATACATAAGAAGCATTAGCCAGTTCCTGCAAGGGGTTTACAACACAATCATCACAATTAACAAATAAATCAACACAGTCTTCAGAAGTGCCGGTCACATCAGCTTCGTCGAGGGGCTCGTTCAGGTCGACGGCCTCTGTGGTCAAGACCATGGTCGTTGTCGGTGGTTTCTTCGTTTTCCATCCTGTAAAATACTTTCTCACGCAGAGGAGGACTAAAGATTTCATTAGTGCCCCCCAGATCACCACCCCGATTATCACTGCCAGTGCAGTCAATAGCCACTTCACTATGGTGCCTGCCCATCCCGAAAACCAATCGGCGAGCCAGCTAAATTTATAAGAGTTCTCACGTGCAATCTGATCGACCATTAATGCGTGGCTAGTTTTCCTTAATCTCACTATTGCGGCTGACACCCCTTCGGATGGATCAGGTATGTATGTGCAACATTTTCCCTCTACTATCCCACATACCCCTCCTTTCTCTGCCAGGAGCATGTCCAAAGCCACCCGATTCTGCATCACCATTGTGCGCATATGAACTACTGTGTCCAATAATACATCATGGGCCGTAGCGGTGTCGTTAGCCACCTTTTATAGGGCCAAAGCCAACTTATCTATTCGGAAACTATCCATGACTGTGCCCACTCCTGGGAAGAAGAAACCTAACACCTTTTCCCATATGCTTCCGTGTAGTTTAGTGGTTCCATCTTCGTTCCATACTAACCTCCTATGTCGCCTGTCCAGGGACTTTGGATCTAACTCGTCCAGTATCTCGACGTCGGGAAGGACCGAGCCAAGATAACATGTGCCACCCCAATTATTTGGTAAATAGGGGTAAGCCTTATTGCCGCATATAAACATTGTCCCATGGGGTGGGACTAGGTGGGCGGATAAGCACTGGAGTCCCTTTGTCACCCCATTAATCCTACTAACTCCCCTAGAAAATGTTATAGCCATTATGCTGTGGTTGTGTTTATCTTGCAGTATTATTCGTAGTGTAATCCCAGCGCTCCCCCTTTCCAGTCTCCCGGGGAGAGTGTAGGCGCATTCTGATTCCCCCATAAGCAAGTGGCCGGAGCCCTGGAGGCAGACCATCCCTTTCTGCGGTTTGACCCAGACGGGGGCAGGCCTCTCGGCCACATGGGCAATCATTGAAGGGCGATAATTAAACTGCTGATTACAACTCTTACCGTTGCCAACCCCCTCTCTTTCCAGAGTGGTGACTAAACATGGGGAATTGATAGGTTGTGAGCAAAGATCATTAAGGGACAGAGGTAGCACTATCATTTGTATTGCAGTGGTGCCTGCTTGGGGAAAGTGCATGCATGACCAGCAGTGAGTCCTATTCTGAATTGTCGCCACCTCCCTTGCTACCTTCCAAAATGTGTTTTCACCCTTTTTTGGGGCCTTGTCCTGGGGGTGCGGTGTGAGTATGTACTCGATGCATGGTGTGTATTTGGTTTCGTCGCGAGCCGCGCCGGAGTCCAGACGCTACACCGAATCTGCATAGTCATGCCTTTCTCTATGCGCGTGCGTGTTTGTAGCTTAAAATCAGGGGTCCCCCACTTGTATCCTGGTCGGGCCAAAGTCTTGACGCTAGCTTGCCCGTCCTCCCGGAACTCTCGTTGTTTTCGTAGTACGACGCCAATATGTCCAGGCCCTGCCGACAGTGCTAACCATCTTACACTTACCCAATCTGTGTGCAGGGCTTTCTGCTCGAAACATGGCAATGATACCCTTTGTCCCCATGTTACGGTGAGGTGTCGTGTTTTGTTTTCGCACCTATTGTAATCGGAGCTCCCCCTAGCTGCTGTCGCTATCAATAGCATCATACCTGTGATTAGACCCATCGTTACTGTGGTTGCTGTGGTGTAGTGTCTTGTGCTTGTACGGCCAACTTACAGTGTGTGGCGTGGATCTAGGAGGTCTTGCCCTCGCAGAAGACCGCAGTTGGTGTGGTCAGCAATACCTAGATTGGTCCCTTCCACCTTGGTTCCAGGGCATTCTTGCGGGTGAAGTGCTTTACGAGCACGTAATCGCCGGCTTGGAAGTTGTGGATGGCGTGGCTTGTTGGTTCAGGCAACGCCTCTCGTACTTGGGCGTGGATGCTGCGCGCCACGTTGGACAATCCTATGCAAAACTTTAAAAGCATGTCATCCATCACAGGCAAATCAAGTTTGGACATGTCCATCGGGGCCGAAACGGGCAAACTCATAGGTCTCCCATCAATATCTTGTGGGGGGAAAGACCTGTGGTGCGACCCGGGGTGGAACGAATACTCATTAACGCAAGCGGGAGTGCTTCCGGCCACTTCAAACCTGTGTCTGCACAGGTCTTTGCTAACTTGAGTTTCAGAGTCCCGTTAGTGCGTTCCACAAGTCCCACTGATTGCGGGTGGTAAACGCAATGAAAGGATTGTTTCATGCCCAATGCCTTTAGGATGCCCTTAATCACCTCTCCCGTGAAGTGGCCCCCTTGGTCTGACGAAATTTTCTGGGGAATGCCGAATCTGCACATGAAATCCCGCACGAGGCGCTTGGCTACTGTCGGGGCGTCTGACTTAACGCATGGATAGGCCTCGACCCATTTTGTGAACCTGTCCACGATTACCAAAACATGGCGGAATGACATACTCGGTTCCATGTTGATAAAATCGAACTGGATATGACAGAAAGGCCCGATTGGTTGGGGATGGCCCGTGTTATGTGGGTGCCTCGGTGGTGCCCCCCTATTGTGTTGTTGGCAAACCACACATGACTGACACACATCTGATGCGATTCGTGACAGCCCCGGCACCGCCCAAGTATAGTTTATCTGTTCCATCACCCCCCTCTGGCACACATGGCCATTTTGATGTGCCATACGTGCCAGCCGAGGCAGTAGTTCCTTGGATGCTATTGGTTTTCCGTAAAGGGTCCACATCTCATCTGGTCTGGGGTGCGTGGCCCTCGTTTTATCCAGTCATCGTGTTCGGCTGCTGTTGCAGCATTTTGAAGTTTTATAACGTCATCGTTAGTTGGTGTGGCGGTTGGTCCTGAGGTCGGTACGTTGGCAATCTGTGCGAGTGCCCCCTTTTGCTCGCGTTACCATCAGCATGTTCCGTCCTACTTGTTGGTTGGCTGCCTTTCCTGCCACTGCGTCCGCTCTGGCATTGCCCCGAGCAACGTCAGAGTCCGCCTTTTGGTGGCCGCGACATTTAATCACCGCGATAGCGCGGGGAAGCAAAATGCTTCGGAGTAGCCCTTCAACCAATTCGTCGTTCTTTATGACCGAACCTGCAGATGTGAGGAAACCTCGCATCTTCCAGATTGCCCCTTTGTCGTGGACTACCCCGTGCGCGTAGGCTGAATCTGTATAAATGTTGACGGCAAGGTCTGCCGCCAAGTCACATGCTCTAGTTAGGGCGCACAGCTCCGCCTGCTGGGCAGAGAATGTGGGTGGAAGGCGTCCGCTTTCCACTGTCTCGTTATCAGTGCACACCGCATACCCGGATAGCAAAGAGCCATCCCATCCACGTTTAGCTGATCCGTCGACAGAGTATACACAATCGGGGTTGTCGAGGGGAACGTCCTTTAAGTCCGGATGTACCGTGGAGACTTGCTGCACTACGTCGACACATATGTGGGGTTCACCCTCCTCTGGGGTGGGCATCAGTGAGGCCGGGTTGAGTGTAGTGCAACGTTCAATGGTGACGTTGGCGGCCGTGATCAGTGCGGTTTCATATTGCATTAATCTGGTGGAAGACAAGTGTTGTGTGTTCCGCTGTAGTAACAGCGAAGTGACGCAATGTGGCACTCGTAACGCTACCGGGTATCCCATTACGATGTCTGCTGTCCTTTCCACTGCGTACCTAGCCGCTGCCACGGCTTGCAGGCACACCGGAAACCCTTGCTCGACCGGGTCTAGCTTTTTGCTGAAGTAGGCTACCGGTCGCTCCTTGTCCCCATGAGTCTGTGTCAATATGGACTGGGCAAAACCCTCTACTGCATGAGTGTAAAGGGTGAATGGTTTCGCATAATCGGGGAGTCCTAAAGTCGGTGCCGTAACCAATGCCTTTTTCAGACTCTCGAAACAGCGCATCAAGTCGTCCGTCCAAACCAAGTCGTTCGGTTCTTCTGTTTTGGTGGCTTCGTACAGTGGTTTAGCGAGTGGCGCATAGTCGATTATCCAAGAGCGGCAGTAACCCGTCATACCTAGGAAGCGCAACATCTGCCGTTGCGTGATCGGCCGCGGCATTTCCATGATAGCAGTCACCCGTCCGGCGTGCAGTTCTCGCTTCCCATGCGAAATGGCATGACCCAAGTAGGTTACTACCTTCCGTACAAATTGGAGTTTTCTCCATCCCACCTGTGGCCCTTGGCCGCCAAGGCCTTTAGCAGGGCCATGGAGTCCTCCTCACAAGCTTCCTTGGAAGGGGAACAAATCAACAAATCCTCAATGTATTGCAACAACACCAATCCCCCTTTTAGTTCCACATCTGCCAAATCGCGGTGTAACGCTCGGGAGAACAGGGTGGGGCTGTCGGAGAACCCTTGGGGTAACACCGTCCAGGTGAACTGACGCCCTCTATAGGTGAAGGCGAACAAGTATTGTGACTCGGGTGTAATAGGTACGGAGAAAAAGGCAGACCATAGAACAATAACGGTGAAATGTGTTGCGTCCGGTGGGATAGATGTCATAAGGCCTTCCACATTTGGTACCACTGGGTGTATGCCCCGTATGACTTTGTTGAGTTCCCTCAGATCCTGTACGAACCTCCATTTATCCTGCATCGGTTTCTTTACTGGCAAAATTGGTGTGTTGCATTGGCTGTTAGTTTCCACAATTATTTTCTGTTTCACCAAGGATTGAATCACTGGCTCTATGCCCACATCGGCCTCGTGCCGCAATTTGTATTGTCTCACATTTGGGAGGGGCATCCCCGGTTGTACTGGTATTACCAGGGGTTTAGCATCGCGAATTCGCCCGACATCATTGTCGTGTTGGGACCACAAGTCGGCCGGAACCTCCTTCAAAAGGTCATCAGACTCGCCCAGGCTCTTAGATACCACTCGCACAACATGGGTGCCCTTTGGGAGCAAGTCTGCCTCTTCTAATTTTCCTTCTCTGCTCTGACTCCTAAGGGTGATCAAATACCCTTCATTATTGGCGAGCCACTTCACTGTCCGATGGCCTACCATATATTCGCCATCGCATGGAGTTTCTTGTAAGCGCCCCATCATCCAGCCTACACTTTCCGGTGGCCACCCTTTGGCGGTGGTGAGGGTGACATGGGCGTCCACCCCTGCGGGGTACTGAGACAACGCCCGCTGATCCGCAGTTAGGGTTACCTCGACGCCTATTCCCTCACGTCCAATCCATATATTTGACAAACGTAAGTCCGAACGCTTACCTATCGACCCCTTTACCCTTTCTCTGTACTCGTCGTCATCGCCCCTGGCATCGTAATAAGCCGTGCAGTGGGGAGGGTTGTCCTTTATGTCTGTTGTAATTCGATGTACTCGCAGCCAATTTTGCAGTCCGTCGCACTCGGAGCACACTGTGTCTAGGACGTGTGTCCAAGTGGCCAAAGCCCCTTCGTCCAGGCTCCACCAGTAGGCGGTGGGGCCAGGGCGGGACAATGCTGCCATTAACAGGTCACGTTTGGATTCCGTGAGGTCTACAAAAACTCCCTGCTCTGTGCATGAAATTTGGCAGCCCAAACGGCAAAGTAAATCCCGTCCGAACAAGTTTGTCGGGGCGGTGGTGGTCATTAAGAAAGCGTGTCTAGCCTCTAGCGGGCCGCACACCACTCTCACTTCCTCCGAAATAGGAAGCGCTTGGGGCAAGCCCGAAACGCCCATTATTTGAACGTCTTTATCTGTGGGGCGCAAGGATGGTAATTGCCCTTTGTTAATAGTACTGCGGGTCGCCCCTGTGTCGAGAAGAAAATCCAGTTGTTGTCCGTCCACGTCTAGTGTCAAGGTCGGCTCCTCGGTCGGTGTCATAGTCAAAAGGGGGCATTCTTTGGGCCACCCGCCAGCGTCCCATCAATAGGCTACTTGATTTCCCTGTGGCGGGTGTCCCTGGTGGAACTTTCGACAATCACGTTTCCAATGTCCCATCTGTCCGCAAAGAAAGCACGCCCCTTGCGGAATCGGTGGAGCTGTGGGTGCGGGGTGTCCGCTGTTGTTGCGCGGACCCTGTCGTTTCGGACGCCTCGCAGGCTGTTGGTTCTGCTGTCCCCATTGTGGCGGCCAATTCCCGTTCGTTCCGTTTGGGGCCCAGCAATTTGGGGGAGGCCCATAGTTTTGGGGAAGGGGTCCCTGTGGATACCAGTTCTGGGGAGGGGGCCTTTGTATGGCCCAGTTTTGGGAGGGGGCCCCTGTGTGTTCCAATTTTGGGGAGGGGGCTCCTGTGTCCGCATGGCGACTTGTCCATTGTCGTTGTCGTCAACGTCATTTTCGTTTTCGTTATCGCAGCCCCATTCTTCATTGGGATCTACCTTGGTGTTCCGGTTCTGGGCTCGTACTTGATCTCGATTTCCCTTCTTTTTTTGATTGAGTTGGGCCCGTTTTTCCTGGACTAACATTTGCAATATGTCTTCCTTTACATCGGCCTTCTTATCGTCGCCGTCGCCACATTGTTCGGCCGCTTCGACTAGTTGGTCGGTTGGGGTATTCCTCCACCCAATTATAGCCATTTGGATGCGCTTCCTAATTGCCGGTCTCATCCCTTCTACCATAAAGTTGTTCACTATGGCGCGAGGGAGATCTTGCACCCACACCTGGCCCAGTCCTCCCCACTTTAACACTGCCTTCTCTACCCTTTCTCTCCAGTCTATTGCTGCTTCACCGTGTTTCTGTTTTAGGCCATATATTTTGTTCCAGTCCGGTCCCGCGGCTGGCATTAAAGCAGCGCGTACCCCACCCAATAGTCGTTTGACCATAGTGACCCACTCTCCGAAGGGTGGGAGCAGATCTGGTTCCACATCTGGCCAGGCTCCCTTTGTCTTCGCCTGTACCCATACCCGTGCGGGCAATACAGCTTTCCCCAGATGGCAGATGTCCCACCAATCTGAGCTTGAATTTGATATTCATATTCGCATAAATTCAGGTATTTGATCTGGCTGATCTATCAGCATGGTTTTCACCCATTCTTGCATAGCAGTCAAATCCGATTCCTTCCATGGTACCATAATCTCGATGGGTTGTTCCAGTCCTAGAGTATTGCTCATGCTTATGGTTTTGATGGGGAACATTCCGGTGATAGTCTGTGGGGTCTCATTTCCAGTAAGCCCCACTAGCAAAGGGTATAGCCCCCCCCAGTCCCATCGGTGGTGGGGACCCTGTCTTTTCCATCCCATTGTTTATTTTATTAGCCCCATGTCCTTTGGACGGGTTACCTGGGCTAAGGTGAACCTGGGGGGGCGGCTGGTCTAACTCTCTGGGGGTCTAACCCCTGGGGGGACAGGGCTGGGGGTGGGAAAGGTGGTGCCTGGGGCCCGGGGACAGGGCTCAGGTCTTGGGAGGGTAGAGGCATGGTAACTACCTCCCCTACCGCAGGGTCTTGGTCCGGATCCTGGACCAGCGGCATCAGCCGCTGATTTGCTTGCTTAACTAATTCCCTTATTGTTTTATCCTGAACTTTGTCTGCTTGTTTCTTTTGTCCCTGAAGTTTCAGTACTTCCCCTGCCAAGCTAGCCTGTCTTGAGGCCGCCTGTCGCTTCATTTCTTCCTCCTTCCACCATCCGTATACTTTCCAATAATCGGGTGGGAAGTGTCTCCTCTCCTTTTCTCGCTTATCTAGAGCTCCATACAGCGCTTCCAATTTGTCTATCGCGAACGATCCCTCCTCCGGCCATGGCTCATTCAACTCTTTTGTTAGCTCAGCCCAGTCCTTTCCTGGTCTTACCGCGGCATAGTAATGCCTTTTAAACATGAAAGATGCCGGGGTACCCTTGAGGGGCTCCCCCTCCTTCGTTAGTTTATTTCCCATCTTATTGCTCTGGGCTGATCCTTCCTGGAAAGTTCTTGGTCATCGGCGCAGCCTATGGCTGCCTGACCTCACTTTCCCCCTCTCTTTGCTAACTGTAACGTTACCCTGTAGCATTACCCTTTGATAGATCTATCCTTTAACGTTATCCCTGGTGGATCAATAAATCAGCCCGTTACTCCAAGGCCAAAACAGCCTTTTTACTTACAATTGTCTGAGGTGCAGGCAGGGACGGATGACGAAGGAGCGGACGAAACCCGCCAGAGGGAGAGGGGTTCAAATTTGGAATTATATTACCCTTTGATATAATATTCTCACCTTAAAACAAATCAGCATGCCGGCGCCGGCTTGGGACGACCCCCCTCCTTCTTGCAGAGCTCGCTCCTCTGGCCTCCGCATCGCTGCACCCCACTCCTGGTACCAGAAATGTCGGGAAGCGAATCAGGTTTCCACAACGAAGATAAGGAGTAACAAGCGTTTATTGACAGACCATGTACACAGCTGCAGAGAAGGGTCAACATATACTGCACAAATGGACAGCATACGTCTCTGGCTCTGTGCTGACCCTCCTGACGAACCGTCGGACCAATGTCCGTTTACATAGGAAAGCATATCAAGAAGATCTCTGCTGAAAGCGGGCTCGAATAAAGAGAATCGGCGGGCTAAATTCCCCCCCCCCCCCCCCCCCCCCCCGCGACCCTTAGTGGGCTGAATTCCTCCCACCGACGTCCCTTCCTGTGGCTTCCGGGGAGTGAAGTTGTTATCTCGTGGGGCAGATGTTTCTTCAAACTTCAAGGGATGGCCGGAGGTTATATTTCACACATTGGAGTAGCCGGCCTTTGATTAGTTTACATTCCTGGCCATGGTTAGATTGTAAAACATGTTCATTCCATGAGAAGTAACGGGCTTGAATCGAGCACACAAAGAGAAGCGAGCGTTCTCATGGAATGGGATACAAATGGTGAAGCAAGCATTTCTTATTAACTACAAATAACGATTATATTGGCCTACAAGCAAAAGGTTACATATATAAAAACCACGTATCCGACATATATATATATATATATATATATATATATATATATATATATATATATATATATATTGTTACGGTTTTCGTGCAACCCTCGTTCCCTTACCAAGGGGAGGTTAAGACCCTTGTTCTCTTTGGGTCATCGCAACCATGAGACTTGAGTCGCCACTCCCGGGCAGACGCAGGACAGGGTTTTGGGACAATTCTCGCACGTACCTAAGTACCTACGCCGCCGCGGAAGCGAAGATTAAGTCTCGCACGAACCACGCGTAATTTGAGTACGTCCGAGCGGATGGCGTAGCACGTGGTCCATGCAGTTACCTTATTATTGGAACCCGATTAGAGCGATATAATTCGTACCACGCTTAGTCAATAGATGGAAATGACGGGAACGATCAAATAGAAGGAAGAACACAGGTTTATTTACAGTTATACAAGGCGAAGAGACACAGAGCAGGCACTTAAGCAGTCTTAGCTTATTACTCACAGGGGGAATGAAGGAAGGATGGTTCATGCGCTGAACGCGCCGGCTTTGTTGTTCAGGAACAGCTCGCCCGGCGTGGCCCTCTGCGGTCATGGCACATCCCTTGATGAAGGCAGGCAGGCAGGCGGGAGGGATCCTTGTGGCACGTATCTCGAACAAAGGCAGGCAGGCGAATATTCGTGTCTCTCGCCCAGCTCGGCGGTCCCTCACAGCGCGATTTATATAACGGCACGCTTTCATCCTCTAACTCAACAGAGGACCTGCCTCAAGCTCAACCGAGCATTTAACTTGTAACTCAATTCAACACAGCGCTTCGAACTGATAACTCAAGCTCATCACTCAGCACAGGTCCTCCTCAAAAACTCTCACTTGATCAGTGCACCTCTCCTCAGAACTGAGAACTCGTCCCTTCACTGGGGTGGGGGCTCTGCGCAAAGGGTTATATTGCCACGCCCTTAGCCCGCATTGAATGTTCCAAACCACGCCTTTTGACGCAGTGCTAAGCCACTCCCCTCGAGCCCTGATTGGCGGCTCGTGCTTACCGGTCACTCCCACTTCTCCTGTCCCGCCTTCCTTCGGCTTGCCTCGACTTGTCAGGCCGGCCTCGTGGTAATTTGCACCAAAAAGCAAAGCATCGAGGTGGCATAAAGCATTGGAAGGAGACCTAACTCTCATTATTCTACTCAACGCAAAACTACACATATACTACAATAGGAAAAGGTCTACGCTTACACTTACTAAGAAATAACTGATCTTAAACGTGGCTACATGTTATAGTGTGACTAACTATGAGGGGGAAATTAACCTTTATTTGTAAAAACACAAAGCCACAACAATATATATACATAGTATGTATATATAGTAATAGTAATATATATATATATGTATATATAGTCGCAGGTTGTGACCAGCATGCGGTAATTCTAATTGTTCCATTTTTTTGATCTCTGTTTGTGTTGAATGTGGAGTTTCCCAGTTGGAGTCAGTTTTTCTTGAATCCAAATAAAAGTTTTGCTTTCATTGAAATGTTGACATACAGACAGAGACATAAGACAACACTGTACTTTACCTGCCAAACACAGCTGGTGACCTTGGGGGAAGTGACGTAACTTCCATGAGCACTTTGGGTGTTGGTGACACCATATCACGATGATATCACGATGTCGCTTTTCTTTCCACAGACAGCAAAAAAAAGGAGTAAAAACTGATATTAATTGCAGAACAACATATTATTGTGTAAATCTATTCATGATTATTTTTCAACTTATTGGAAAACAATGGAGAAAAAATAGTTGCAGATTAAATTTTGGCTCTGATTAGAGCACAGAAATGCAAGCCAACTACCATGACAGTAGAGTGTGCAGAATAGGGAACGCCATTTTTTATTGATCTTATGGACTGAACAATAGCAGAGAAAGGACTGCCTTTTATAACCCTCGAGAGTTGATAAGCCAGAACCGCTGCTTTTCCTTCAGTCCTCTCCATTCAAACACACTTGAGCAAAGATTTAATTATATCGATCTGTCGTAAAGATGAAGACCAATCTCTGCAAAACCCAATTAAGTTTGTGGTTCAATCCCGAGGGCGAGTCTCCAATGATTCCTAAAGTTGATTTTATGTGCAAGTAAAAGCCCAAATAGCCTGGGCATTTTGCAGCATTGAAGCATTAACTATCATGCATTTGTTCCAACATAAATTTCGCTTATATTCTGATGGTATTAATTTTACTGAGTTTTGTTTTTAAGAGAGCATCAACTAGTTATTGGTGCAACAACCTAGTTAGTAATTACAATGCAATTACATATTAATTCTTTCAACCATAGGAAGGCACAGATCACGTCCTGTAAGAGTCAAAGCCACACGGAATGTGAGCAACAATGGCCGTCTGCCACATGAGCACATTGTCTTTGCCTCATTGCCCATCAACCAGGAGGTGGGACTGCTGTCGGATATCTGGAGGAGGGGGTTCAAGGTGGGGGAAGGTACACAGCAAAAAAAAAAAACCACATACTGTATTACACAAGAAACCTTATTCATGCAAAAACAGTCTTGTTTTCTTAATAGAAGCATTTTTGAAGCAAACCCTTGTTGTTTGTGCACGTTTTCTGTGGCAAGTCAATATTCTAGTGCAGAAACGTGTGTGTTTCATCAAGAAGTGTGTATTTAGCTTGTACACAGCAAAGCAACACAAAACAACACAAGTTGCCAGAAACAGAAAAGTACAGACAAGTGCAGCAGACGTTGAATGAGTGTGTGAATCATTTCAACAAAGTCCCAGAAAATCAATCCTAGGCATCGAGAGAACTGGGACTACCAACCACTACTGTACACAGGATTTTGCATAAAATACTGAAGCTTTTTGCCTATAAGGTGCAGATACTGCAGGAATTCAAACCAAATGATGGACCCAAACAAGGTACTTGCCTTGGAAATGATCAGTCGCATCGCGGATGATGAAGATTACCTGAAAAAGGTCATGTTCACAGACAAAGCTTGCTTTCATGTATCGGCGAAGGTCAACCAGCACAATGTGAGGATCTGGGGCTCTGAAAAAACCCCCCACGTTGTCATTGAACACATATGCAACAGTCCAAATATCAATGTGTGCTGTGGCCTTCTCCATGACCGCTTGGTGTGTCCATTTTTCTTTGCGGAAGATACAGTGGCCTTAACAATTTACATGAACATGTTGGCAGGATTCATCTTCCAACAGATTGAAGACCTGCAACCTGATATCATTTTTCAAAAGGATGGCGATCCCCTTCATTGGGCCTTAGTCGTTCAAGCCGTCCCGAATGAAAAATTTTCAGCTTGCTTGACTGGCCAAGATGGACCAACCACCTGGCACCCATGATCACCAGACATAACTCCCCTTAATTTTTTTTCTGGAGGGTTTTGTCAAAGATGTTGTCTACAACACCAAGATGGCAAACCTGCAGGATCTCCATTCTCAGATCACAGGGGGGAGGTTATGATGAGGAGGGTGATGGAGTGTTAATGTGGTGACAGGAACATATGGTGTAAATGTGATGGTGACATGCGGCATGGCAGGGCCTCCGTGGCATCACTGCGCCCTTGCATTGCGTTTCCCTCACCCCACTCCGGATAGCTTGTCCTGGACCCACCATGCCCAGCGTACTTAATTCCAGCAGGCGAACCTTCGAGTAGGCGGTACTCGTATTGAGGCTTTCCTGGTGCACACACGACGACCCTGAATCAAGCTGCATCCCGGGCTTTATACTTGCTATGCATGGCATGGCTTTCAAGCAGGCACAGTCCATGCAAGAATCTTCCAAAGCGTGCAGCCTTTCCTCACTGGTGCGTACTCGAAGGGCCGGTTCCTGAGATGCAGCTGGTGGAAAGTTCCACCATCCTGAGGAAGCTTTCGACAAAGCCCCCATTTCTCCCTCCCACGCAGTGGTAAGAGCCAGCCCCACCACCTCCCTTCACGTACCAATGCTCCTCTGTACTGTATGTATATCAAGCGACTCGGCGCTCAGCTTCCTGGACAGTGTGCATCGTGCTTGAAAAGATGTTCAGGTTTCCTGCACAACACTCGGCATGTTTGAAAAGGCGTTGTCCAGTGTGACAAATGTAGAGATGCAAGAAGGTAAGGACAGCCAATCCGGAAGATTATTGATAATAAGATGAATTGTTGATAATATGGGATTTTGTTGCTGGTGCGAGTTTGGATGGAAGTTAATTGTCAAAAATGAACGAGTGAAGAGTCGAATGAAAAAATGGATTGAAAGCACCTACGGAGGGTGGAATGAGAGTACGGACCGAATGTGGATTGAGAGAAAGATTGCTGGAATGGACTGAGGTGGATTGAAGGAAAGATGATTGGAACGACCTGAGTGGGGATTGTTGAAACAAACCAAAATGGGAATTGTTGGAACAAACCAAATGGGGATTGTTGGAACAAACCAAATGGAGATTGTTGGAACAAACCAAATGTGGGTTGTTGGAATAAACCAAATGTGGATTGTTGGAACAAACCAAATGTGGATTGTTGGAATGAACCAAATGGGGATTGTTGGAACAAACCAAATGTGGATTGTTGGAATGAACCAAATGGCCACCCCATTCCCGAACCCTTTGACAAGGGATAAAGGTCTACCATTACATAGACTAATAAATGATTATCTCGGGATTCGTATCATGTACTTGAATACACTCCCATTGGGGTGGATTTTCCAAAGCCACGACAATATATATTCTCTAAGTATGCAGAAAATGCCACCGAGAGTATTTGATGGGGATTACATGAGAAGGCTGCAGATGAAATGAAGCACAAAGATGGAGTCGAGCTTTGAAGATTCTGTTTAAGTGTCACATTCCACATGAATAGGAATAGCCAGAAAATGCATCAAAATCTGACCAGTGCAATCTGCTGTAACAGGGCCGCAATTTTTTTACATCATTATAGCATAGAAATTATACTGTATGTCGAAAATTTTAACATAGGGTTTCGTTCTCTCTTCTCTTTTTTGTTTTTTGACCTCTGCTCTCTTCTGTTTTCCCTTCTATACTCTAATTTCTGCCTAATTGGATGAACTTCAGACATAACTAAAGTTGTGGACCCACTGTTCAGAGAGGTTCTGGGATTGAAGGGTCAAATATCTGATGATTGACAATTTCCAGCTGTTGAATCGGATGACCATTGAATCAGGCCATCAGTAATCTGAAGGGGTTCTCCAGATCTCTCTCTGTCTCTCTCTGTCTCTCTTTGTCTCTGCCCGTCTTTGTCTTTGTCTCTCTTTCTCCCTCCCTCGCTCCTCTCACTACTCTCTATTGTTAGCTTGTATAGGAAAAAGACTCTTTGAATGTTCAAATTCATAGAGAGATCAAAAACTGATGTCTTGTAAAATTAGATAAAGTAACACTACGTCATTACTTTTCGTGTTTCTGTTGCAGAATGCTTGATATTCAATTCCACATTAAAATTCGATAAAACTCTATGTCAGATTATTTGGAAGAATGCACTCACATATTCAGGCCTCTAATGTAATTGGAGAAATTACATATCTTTCAATGTTTTTCTATGTAGAAACATATGAAGGAAATGAAGAAAGGACACAAGACTAGGACAGTTTTCCTTTTTCTTGTTACAGAATCAAGGCTCAAGAAAGAGCTAGAACACTGAGCGAATCAGGACGCAACAAAACAAAAAGGAACAGTAAGAGAGAGAGGGAGGGAGGAAGAGAGAGAGGGGAAACACCAACTGCAAGGTTGAAAGACAAAATAGAGTGAGAGCTGGACAAATATTGGGTGTGTGGAGGAATGAGGTGGAGGGGAGGACACGTGTGGTGGACAAGATGGAAAGAGAAGAAAACTCTCAGGAAGGAAAAACGGTAAATTTGGAAGTGGGTGGAGTTGGGTTTGGAGGCAGGGGGGATACTGGGGTAGAAATAATCATGGTTTTGGATGGGGAGTGATCTGAGAAGGTGGTGAAGAGCTGTCTTGAATACCTGGAGGGAAGAATGAGATTGAAGAGAATGTGGTGGCTCCACAGCTGGGGAAAAAGTGAGAAAATGAGATTGTGGAGAATATGGAAGTTGGTTCCACAGGTGGGAAAAGAGGAACAAATGAGTGGAGGTGAGCAGTGATTCAGGATTTTTGGGAGTTTCACCAAAAGGAGGTCGACGATGGGCCGCACGCACCCTGCAGAAACCTAGGGGGGACAGGAAAGGGCAGAGGATACAAAACCAGAAAGAAGGCAGTAGAAGAGAGAGTAACCACCCACCTGCCTGCGATGGAAAAGTTGGAGACCCATATAATCGGCTTCCTCATGGGAGATTCCAATAATATTGTTATGCGTGTGGGGGTCGGTGAGGACATATACTAGTACAGATAGGATTGTGTAGTATTAGCATGGACCTCGTGTGAGTAGGAAGCCCATCTCGAAGTACATAAGTACAGCAATACCCCGGCCTACGTCATTAATTGGTTCCATAAGCCGTGACGTAACTCGGTTTTTGACGTAACCCGGGCGTAATGTCTTTAAAATGCCTTAAAATGAAGACAAACACTGTAAAACTAGAGTAAATAACTGGAGGAGGCTGCGGCTTCGCCCTGAATCTTTGCCGCTCCCCGTCGGGAGTCCCTCCGTTGTTTTCTATCAGTCGTGTCTTCTCCTCGAATGGGGTGACCGGCACGGACATGTCGACCGTGAGCAGGCTTGTGTGCCGAGTGGCTCCGCGGCCTGCTTCACCACGGCGTGCTTTACCCAACGTGTCCGAGCAGTTTCACCGGTGTTCATGTCGTGTCGTCTGTGACGAACGAACGAGCTCAGGGTTCCGTGAACCCGGCCGTCCCAGGGATCGACGCTCGCCTCCGAGTCGTAGGCGTGCCCCGTCTTTCCTCGAGCGGCCGAAGTTGCGTGCTTCTTTTTTTTGCACGATGCGATATACGCAGAAACAACGACGTACAGGCAGGCATTTGCAAATCCATGCACTTGTGCACATGCACACGTCGATCAATTCGTCGACGCCGGATGCCGGCGAGGTGCCCGACGAGGCACCCCGGCTCGAGGCATGACACGGTCGTTCGTTTCACATGGGCCATGGGCCATGGGGCCTGACCTCGTCGCGGACATTGCACACTCTGCACGGTGACGTGACGTGACGTCTGCCACGGACGGTCGTCCGAGCCAGCATCGTCGTCATGTTTCTCCGTTGCCACATTACGTTGGTTGTTTTACACAGTAAAGGAATAATCACAAAAATACCAGCGAAAGGCAAAGCAAGCACGTGACCACAACACAGGACAAAATGCATATGGCGTTGCCTTTGTTTTGAATGAGAACCAGCAGCTACGCTTACGTACAGTATACTGTACGTACATTTTTTCTATTTTTAATGTGCTTTTTATTGTATTTTAAATTGTTTTTTAGCTTCTTTTATTGTTAATTTATGTACTATTTTATTTATTTTAAATATATTTTTAAGGAAAAATTAATTTTTTTCATGTCCTCCTATTATGATGTAGGAGTGACGTAAAGTCGCACATAATGACGTTCGCTGAACTGAAATTTACTCTAGAAGAGTGGTGTAAAGTCGGATTTGACATAGGTAGAAATGGCGTAAAACGGGGTATTGCTGTATTAAAAAAAAACTGAGCTTAAGGAGTGTTTTTGAGGAGGGTGATTTTGTGTTAGTTAAATAGGGTTTAAGGATAATTCTCAGTATGCAATTGTCTCCTGTGATTTTCCCTTATGTTTTTACATTCACTCGGCCAGCCATGCAAATGAGCACTCCATTAAACCACGACAACCGACATAATGCCAACAGAGACCCAGACATTCCGATCGGAAAGTAAACCCCACCCCACCAACCGACTAAGGAACAAGGCCACACCCCCAGAGTGGGACGAGGGGCGTGGAAACTATCATGGCCGGCAGACCACGCCCCGAGCTTCGTGATTCGTCAAGCCCGACCATGGAGCTATAGGGTGGAGCTCAGCGATTGGATGGCATGACGTCAGTGTCACATCAGTGCGAAGGTTCGAGCAGAAGAGGAAGAAACCCTCTCACTCACTCTCTCTCTGGAGCTGGCGGTTGGATCGGGCAGTCACGCTTTGTCCTTTGTCTCTTGGGTGGCTCGTGAGGAGAACTCTGCGGAGCTTTGGAAACTCTCTCATCATGAAGGAAGGGGTGTTGGTGAACTGTGGTGTTTCTCATGGGAGCTGGAGCCGCGTTGAATTTCGGAGGGAGTGGAGAGCGAGGCAGGACCGGCCGCACGAATTGCCTCACATTTGTGGTGCAGTGAGGAGGAACTTTGCGCCATTTTGTGTGTTTCCCACACCTGCAGCTGTGTGCCACATCGGACATCGAACGTTATTCAACGACTTTGTCGAGACCAGAGCTGAGTGCCGGCAAATAAAAGGGGGGGGGGGTTTTCTTTTTATTTGCTTTAATCATTCCCCTGTCTGTTTTCGTGTCTGAGTGGAGACATCTCAAGTTAACATTATAGATTTACCTCACCATTCATTTTATTTCTGTGATTTATTTCATTAAACTATTATTTGTTGCATTTCATTTGTTGTATTGTTGATTTTCCTTGTCTCATTTCTGTGTTTGTGGGTTCGAGGAATAAACCCATGTTGTGGTCGTCCGTAAAGGTAAGAACTTTGGTCCCCTCCCGCGCACGGCAAAAAAAGGGTACCGCCATTTTTCGGCTTATTCGCCTCGGAGTTGAAGCAAACTGTTCGGCTATCTGCCTCCTGTGATCTTAATCGCCGGCGACACGACAATATTAAAGGCCTTCGTTTCCATGGCATCAAAGTGAGCAAGGTATGAAGCCTTTGAAACAAAACTGGTTACAGATAGAAAAGATTGCTTTCATCCACAACCATTCAATATGTATCAGAAGTAAAAGCATGGAGCCGTATCAAAAGTAAAAGCCGGTGCAGCCTACAACTGAAGAAATTGTCTACCTTAATATAAAAGAGATCAAGAAGTACCACCAGACTCAGAGGTGTAACGGTTAGAGCGTCTGCTGAGACTGGGAGGTCAACGGTTCAAACACCGGCCGAATCGTAACAAAGACTTTAGAAATGCTACGTACTGCTTCCTTGCTTGTTGCTCAGCATATACTGTAGCTAATACTTGGTCTACAGCCACAACAAACAACCATAGGTTGACAAGCAATGCATAGGTTTGATTAGCCTAATGGCCTCCTGTTTAGGAGTTCCTTGGAAGAGAACCCATATTCTGTACCATCTGAATAAATATTCTAGAGACGGAAGCATCCAAACGTTTTACAGAAAATGTCTTGAAAAGGAAAAAGCAACAGATGAGATGGAATTGGGTCAAAGGACTACAGTGCAATGAACATCACTTGATAGTGACTGATATGTGTACAGGCCTGACTAATAGAACAGCCCTAAGCTTCAGCCAGAAACATCAGTCTACATGGATACAGCAAGCACCTGACTGACCTGATAATGGACATTCATCAGGAAGGTATTGTAGTCTACCTATACGGATGTGATAAGCAAGGGCAGAGGCTAGAGTGCGACTCCTTCGTGCAGGTTGATACATCTTGGAAGAATCTACTGTGTGTCTGGTACCCTGAGTTTATCTTCTTCCACTCAAATGGCATTTATGACCAATCAACTTCACCTGCTAATTTGAGACTATGGCAAATCCAACCTTGGACTTTTCCAGGTATGTTATCACTGCCACTGTATGCTCATTGGTATTCTTAATGGAGAATGTAAGGAGAATGAACTTCTCCTTACAAAGTAGAAGGTACAACTGATGCCATAAGCAATTGCTGAGAGCTGTTGTAACTGCGCTATTACCATGTGCGGCAGAAGCCAATAAAAAAGATTACTGGATATGTCAAGAACACCAGTATTAGTCTCTACAATCCCCTTCCGCACAGCTGGTGGCATTGTTTATTAGTATTCAGTACTGCCCTTTTCAAGAAATAAGGAAGGTCAGTGTTTTGCATCACATAATTTCGCAGATGAGCCTGATTGCCCGAGATATACAGAAGGGAAACACAAAGACCATGATCGATGCTATGGGAAAAATAGCGCTTGGAACCAAATACACTATCTTGTTCTGTCGGAGTAACAAGGTATTTCGCCAGATGGAATTACTACCAAGACCACAACTATCGGGGACGCCTCTTCGCAGTAGTTGTACCCCCCAACGCAAGTCGGAGGCCAAATATTCCCCATTCTTCCCTGCTGCCTGGATTCGTAAAGGCAGCACGGTCATGGTCAGAGTGCTGATTAGTCCATATGGACCGTCCCTTTCCCTCTTGTCTCTCTCTGTGTCTCTCTGTCTCTCTGTCTCTCTGTGTGTCTCTCTGTCTATCTCTGCATCTCTCTAACTCTGTCGTGGCCCTGACTTCCTGAAGGCAGGGGTACACCATCCTGGATCTAGGGGATCTCTGGGTCGTTCCTGCGAGGTTGATCGGCTGTCTCCGTGCTGCGGGCTTGGTCGACAGAACTGTCCGGGGCTATACAACAACAACAACAACAACTACCATGACCAGCAATATACTCAGAGGGAAGGGTGATAGGAGGGATACCTTATAACCGGTTTAACCCACCAAAGTCTAAGCCCAAATGTCTTTGAGCATAAATTTAATTGGATGACTAACCTAGAACAAAGAGAATTACTTTCCTAGAGTTACTTTCAAACATTACTTCAAGTGTGCTCATCTTCATCAATATTAAATAAAGGCTCTGAATGTGGCTTTGTTGGTGTTGACACAAATTAATTAATCCTTTCTTTATAAGTATTTTCATGTCGATATAAAGACCAACTTCAGAAATACGATGATTGTGTCGTAAATAGATAGTCTCCACTTTGCTTTGCAATGTGCTTGCAATTATGCCAGTTGAGATTACCACCCGCCCAACTTTCGCCATGAACAAGTATAATTAAATGTCAATGCCAAAATCAAGGCCGCTCAAACAAAATTACTCTAATTTGCATACACAGCCAATTGCAACTTTAATTGCATTGAGAAGAACTCAAAAAGTGACCCCCTCAACCCCAATATTCATTATTGTTTACAAGCAAAAACTTAAATGGCATTCATTTTTATTCCACCTCATATACGGGTTGTCTAAAAGTTAATATAAAAAACACAATTTTAAAATTAATGTATGAAGCGTATATAAAAATAATTTTTACCTGCGCCTACAAGAGCTCCGCATGGTTGTCGTTGCTGTTGTGGTTCTTGTTGGGGGTCGTTTTTTTGTAATGTGCAGCTGGAGTTGGTTGGACAGCTGCAGGATCCCACCCACATGTCGCCTGACTCCAGCCACCATGTCGCCCAGACAAAATAATATGGCCACCATCTTGGTTTTCTGGTGGGCCAAAGACCTCAGGCCTGTAAACCTCTGCTCATTATACTGTAGTGTTTTTTGCATCAAATCTCCATTGGTTTTGTTTCGGTCGAATGTTACTCATGATGAGGAACCTCAAAAATCGAATCAATGTCGAATAAAAATTATTAGTAAGGTTTAATCAAGCCCGTTAGCACGCATGGCACGCACATCCCTAAAAGAAAATAGCATTACATAATTTTTGAACAGCCCGATATTGGGGTTAAACAATTGTTGACCGTGTAGCAAATCAGCTCGTTCTGATATAATTGTGGGGATGCTGTCATGGATGAGTGGGGTCGAGTTAATCTTTTAACAGTGCATTAAATATGTGTTTCCCAATCGTGCTGTTCATCCTTTAAGGGTGCTTTTAATGCGTGTTTTCCAATCGACCCATTACCAGATTGTGTTGCAGGTTGTGGCCACAGTGTGGTCATTCTTGATTTAAGTAAGGAACAGCTGGGAAGTCTGCTTATGAGTATGCCACTTCAGCCCATTAGTCATCGCGAATCTGCTGAACTTTCGGGCCAGATAAGAGCACAAGGAACATCAGTAACTTCCAAGAACGACGGAAATGCTATTTCCGATGATAAATTTATTTTTATTTCGTAGGGGAGGATCCCCAGACACCCCCATCCCCTTCTTATTCCCCTCGCAACCCCCCCCCCCCCACCCCCCCTCCATCTTGAAATTCCTGGATCCGCTCTGGTAGACTATCATGATTACATTACAGACAAGTCGGCGGTCTCTGTCTTCTACCGCCTCCTTCTTGGTCTTGCACCCTCTGCTCTTTCCACGCTTCCCCCACCCTCTCTCCACTCCAAGTTTCTGCAGGACGCATGTGGTCCACCATCAACTCCCTTCTGGTGAAACTCCCAAAATTCAGAATCACTGCTTACCTCCACTCATTTTTTTCTTCTTTGTTCCTGCCTGTGGAACCAAGTTCCACATTCTCTTCAATCTCATTCTTACTTACAAGTCTACAACACAACTGTTCATCGCCATCAAAAACCTTGATCTTTTCTACCCATTTTACCCACACCTCCTTCCAAATTTTCAGTTTTTCCTCCCTGAAAGTGATTCTGTATCCATCTTGTCCAACACATGCATCCTCTCCTCATTCTTCCCTACACTTATTATTTGTCCAAGTCTCCCTATATTTTGTCGTTCAACCCTGCTGTTGGTGTTTTCCCCTCTCTATACTTGCTGTTGCTTTTGTTCTGTTGTGTCCTCATCCATTCAATGTTGTAGCTCTTGTATGAGCCTTGACCTTGTATACAAAAAAATGCTTCTAAACTTGGACTATCCATTGATGTACATGAGTAATTTGTCAGAGATGATCTCCAGTCAGACTTGATCTGTTTCTGAGTTGATATAACAACAGAAAACTCCATCTCACAAATAGCTGAAGATGTTGGTCAAAATGAGTCATGTTATGACAAAACCAACATTTGTCAAAACCAAAACAAAAAGGTCAAAACCAAAACAAAAAGGTCAAAACCAAAACCAACACACATTAGGAAAAACAAATAAGATGTTAGTCAAAATGAGGCCTACCAACTCTAACAAGTTTTTGAAGAAAGGCACATCTCTGATATCAATGTCTAAGCTCAACATTTATGGTGAGATCTTCCTTTCACTCACAGCAGCTACTTTTGGTTTTCATGTTCACTTACAGCAGACATTACTCATGGCATTTCCTTGCAATTTCTGGCCTTTTAGGCCGCTAATTGGCTTGTCACAAAACTTTTATCTAAAATATGCACACATGTATTTTGCAGGAGCATTAACTTGTCCACTAAACCTACTGGCACACACTTCTAAACATACTGGCCTGTCAAAACATAAATTTCACACTTCGTGGACAATCGTAAAACTAAATTTACCCTTGGATGCAGTGATTGGGCCTCGGAGGCCCACAAGGTTTTTTTTTGTTGCAAAAACTATGCTGTACAATTCATTTTTTTTGGAATGAGTCTCATTTTCACCGACTTCCATTTTGTTGCACAAAATTCAGTGACATACATTTTAAAAACATTCATTCAGGCTCGTGTGAAAATCTTCATTCTTCACTTATAACCCGAAAATCCGACACGAATGCAGGCCTTGAGCCTTTGAGGCCCCACATAAATGTTGTTGTACTACTACAGTATGTTATATCATTATTTTCTTGATATGAGCCTCATTATATGCTCCTATAACTTGGGAACAAATAATTCAGTGACAAAAAAAATGAAAATATAAAACTTTACACGAATACATTCGTGGGGCCTCCGAGGCCCAATGGCTGCATAGGCATAGGATTTTTGACAGTTGTGGACATATACATTCTAAATAAAAGGATCAGTGAATCATATTTTTTGAGCAAATACTCCTCCATGAGCCTCAACGTTTTAGAGAAAAAAAAGTTGAAAAACCAAGAACAAAAAAAAAATTGCAAAAAAAAAAAAAGATTCATTACTTATATGGGATTCTTCCAACTAATAGGATCAATGATTCACATTTTCTGAGCAAATACACATCCATGAGCATCGACTTTGATTGAAAAAGGATATAAAAGAAAAATAATCTATAAAAAATAAAAAATAAAATAAAGATTACACGAATACATCCGTTGGGCCTCCAAGGCCCAATGGCTGCGTTTATGTAGGATTTTTGACGCCTGCATCTAAGAGTTAAATAAATAAAAAATAAATAAATCGCAACTACATTAAATACAACTAAATAAATTTCACAAATAATGAGACGCCTAAAATTTAGTGTAACACCGTCGTAACAACCTGTCAAAATAGAAGTAATGACCGGATGGGGTTGCAGTTTGATGCAGGATGAAGTTAAAAATCGTGAAGAACCCTGTTTAGTTTGATGTGATATGAGAGAATGTATTCCTGGGTGTTGAGTGGCCCACGAAGCACTAGGAGCAGTTTATGGGTGTTGATGATGCCTCTTTGAGGGTCACCGAGCAAGAAAAGGTCCAAAAATTGAAGCAGCCGTTTGTGAAATGAAGGCCTAATGGTCATTTTTTAAATTATCAGATCTCAGGCAGAGATGTGTGGACTTCCAGAAGCTTCTTCTTTCACTATTTTTCAGGAAGCTTGAAATATATCACTGGGTTCAGAAAATTCATAACAAATGGAAATTGCAAATACAATTAAAGAAAATAACTTTTCTGAAGTCTTTTAACATTTGGTTGTTCATGAATCTTCTTCAGATTTGAGTAATAATGGAACACCCAGAAATACATTATTAATAACATTTAATCTAAACGTTATTTGAATATGATCTTTTCTCAATACTGTATAACTTATATCCATTCCCAGATGTCTGATATTACTGAGTCCAAGAGCATGTCACCAATGTGACAGCAATGATGGAAATGGCCCAATATTCATTTCCTGCAGTCAATGTATCATTATTTCTCGAAGTTTCTTTTCTATACACGGGTCTATAGCCTCATGGAGAAGCTAAATGACAAAAAGGAAGCAGCGTTCCAAACTACCGAAAGGTATGGGATTGGGAGGGACGTTAGGTTAACACAAAACGAGTAACAAATGCCTAGAGAGAACCACAATGGGAATGAAAGAGTGCGTGTAGAACATATCGTGGATTGACATGGGTGAGTACATGAGATAATGATGGGTGGCACATTTGAAAGATTGAAGTGAAGAAGATGAGGTGGAGGATCCACAATGACGAGAATGATCGAAAAAATAAATGCAGGGGTTCCACCAGCCTGGACTTCGGAAGGATAAGCGGGCAAGCTTTCCTTGGGGAAGGCAGAGGTAGGACAGGGCAGGGGTAGCAAGAGCAGATGTAAGCTCGAACAAAATGAACAGCCCACCAACTTGAGGACAGTCCTTGGGAACAAACATCTTGTATTGGGATTCCTATGGTTTGGAAGGCATTGTTTTCAACCACCTCAAGAGGAGTAAGGAGTACCAGCTCAAAGCAGGGAGCCATACTCCATGGAGCACCTGTATGAAAGCCTCATCATACACTGTGATGAGGTTGGTATGGTGAAGGAATGCTTAGCACTGCAGAGAATATCCAGAAGCATGTAGCCTTTGATGCTTGTTCAGAGATATATGAAGGGTTCTTCTTCTTCATTTTTTGACGGACGGACATAGCCAAATAACAAAGCAGCTTCACTGCTTAAAAACTGCACCCGTGTCTGAAGGAAGCAGTTCAGTTTGGCATTTTAATATGAAATAGGCAAAGCCTAGAAACAAACAAAACCCATTAGAATTACCCTTTAGAACCCTTTAGAATTACCCTTTACAATTACCCTTTACAATTACCCTTTAAAACCCATGAGAATTACCTTTTAGAATTAAGCACGGTGGATGGAAAGGCTCTTCTTCATTTTTGACGGACGGACATAGCCAAATATTGAAGCGGCTTAAAAATACCTCACCTCTCTCTGTGCATTCGCGATGAGGATGAATTCAGAGCCAAAGTTTTGCTAAACTGCAGGTTTGTTTTCCGATTTGTGGGGGGAGACTGGGAGCTGTGAGGGCTGTTATAAATATATTTTTTGTGTTTGGTTCTGGGCGCACTCGAGAAATTATACTACATTTTTGCATCTATTGCTGAAAGGAGAAGTGTGTTTGTGTCGTTGGTTGTTAACTCCATATGCAGGTTTCAGAAGGTGGAACGGAGCTCTCCCAGGTCCCAAAGTATCTACCTTTGTGTGTGTGTTGCATTGATGGGTTGACTGACTGCCTGGACGCAACTGAGGTTGTGGATCTACTGATGTACCATCTATTGATGTGGATCCATGATCAAGGTTGTGGATCCGCCATTTGGAGAGGTCGTGGGCTGAAAGGATCGAAACCTCGAGGAAGAACGGTGCCCAGCTGATGATCCATGCAGTCGGGAAACTAGTCAATTGCTTACAGGTTAAGGTTCTTGCTTTAGGTGGAGGAACTATGTTTGAGGTTTACAATTTAAATAAAGTTGAATATGGGATGTTGTGAAATTAACATCATTTACAACAATCCTTTAAATTATTTATATTTAAGTTTAGGAACAACCGATACTGTACAATTAATTAAGTGTGTGTGTGTGAGTGTGTGTGTGTGTGTGTGTGTGTGTGTGTGTGAATAAAAGAGAGATAGAATTTTGAGGAACAGAAATGAAAAAACGAGATGTGTGTGTGTGTGTGTGTGTGTGAGTGTGTGAGTGTGTGTGTGTGTGTGTGTGTGTGTGTGTGCGGCACCACTCACTTCTATTAACAGGAAATGGAAGGAACTCGACACCTCTCATCCACAGATATTTTTTGCATTTGCTATATTTCCTTGAGTCCAATTTGCTTCTAGTAACACCAATTATGGTCAACCATCTTGAAATTGCCACTCTTTCCTTCAAATGTTGAAAATTATGTTAAAAACAATTTGAATAACAGATTTCGCACTCGCAACGGCAGGTTAAAATTGTCCACGCTGCAGAAGCGACTCACTGAAACGTACACACACGACATGTGCAAAAGGTATCGTTAGCATTCACACATCATTTTGAAAGTCTCATATTTGTGATTGATGTAAACGAATGACCACCTAATCTTACTATAATTCACCAAATGTCTGTCTTTCTGTCTGTCTGTTCCCATGTACCGCAAAAACGGCTGAACCGATCGCAACGAAATTTTGGGTGGGTAATCCTGGGAACACCTGGAGTAAAATAGGCTATATTGCTTCTCAATTTTATTTTCAATTTCCAGTTTTTCCAATTTTCCAATTTTCTAGTTTTTCCAAACACGATGGAATAATATTTAACGATATGAACAGTGATGTGGCTTTTGTTGAAATTCTACAAATACTGTTTAGATTTTGATGATTTGCGTGTGATATGATTTAACGGATGTTTAGATAAATCTTTTAAAATAAAAAAAAGCCTTCAACATCTGATATTTTGCCTTTTCATTTGGGCCTCCCAATTGGAGCCCCACCCGTAGTATGGGTACCGTTGCTAGTTTACTAAATTCATAAAATTCGAATGAAATTCTTAAAAAAGTTATTTATTTCATTTTTCACTCATTCTGAAGATCAAGGTGCGTGTCTTGCCTTTATACGTTCCCAATTGGCTGTGAAATGCGTGCAAGCGTTTACACCTCATCTGTTGTTGCCTCCGACTTCACATCTTAATGGCATGAAAAATGAAACATATCATGAGAATATTTGTCATGCATTTCCCGACTAAAAGCAAAACTTCACTGGGGAAGCGCTTGATGTCACATCGAGACAGACTCATCACTCCGTATCTCGCGTGGAACTGGAAACAAATAAAAACAAGACAAACAAGGGCTTTGGGGATATACGAACAGCAGAAGGGGATGAAGTAGGCAATGCATGCCCAATGGAGGAGAGGCCCGCAATATCTGAGAAAGTATCCCGAGATCAGTAGAAGTGGGGGATGAAGCATGGGCGATGATTGAGCATCCTCGTTGTTGTAGAAATATCCAACACATGCTTTCCTCTTTCTGCACAAGCTGTTTTTATAGCCCTCGCACACATTTGGCAACACTTCGAGAGATGTTATAAAAAATATCTCCTACGAGAGTGAAATATTGCAGCACAAAAAAGGCTGCGCCAACTGCTCCGGAGCTGAAACAAAAGCCACATAGTAACATGAAGGAAACATTTTGGTACAACATTATTGCAGTTTTAAGAATCTAACGATATTAGTACAGATTTTAGCCTTAAAACTAACCAGATTCGTTAGTGTAATGGTTGGAGTGTCTGCTCTGAGTCTGAGACGTCGATGGTTCAAACCCCGGCCGAGTAATTTAAAAATGGCACGTGCTGCTTCCTTGCTTGATGCTCAGCATTAAGAAAAAAAAAACCATAGAGGATGGGCAAGTAATGCTGGGAAGGCAATGGCAAACCACCCATTATATCCCTTGCCAAGAGACTGCTTTGGCAGCACGAACACTCTGGAAAGAGTACGTTACATCAAAGTCCAACAAGACCGGTAGTCAAAACAACTACATAGCCGGGCTTGGATCTGCTGAGTGCACGATCTGCTGTCCCCCTGTCATGTGACCAGATCCTCAGCTCTGATTGGTGGACGTTTGTGAGGGACATACATACATACACCGGACGGACAGAGAAATTATGTTCTAGATGGCATTGCCCTATGGGCTGCACCGTAAAAATATGGCCGCCGAACAACGTTACCAATGACCCAATGACGTCATCAATTTTTTTTCTCGACAAATTTATCCAGAGGTCATGCTGAAGAAATTTCATACTGATCAGATCACGCGTTCTACTTGTCGATCTATGACGTCATAATGAAGACACCTATGACATCATCATCATCAACATATGGTATTCCCCATGGAGGTACTTTACAATGAGCCACTTTTAAATTTCCTCCATGGAGCTGTTTTGGAGATATAGAGGTACAAAGTTTTTTTGGTCTTTCTAAGATGGTGCCCGTACCACGTAGTCCATGAGCTAGAGGGGCCCACCTAGCACCCCACCCCGCCCGCCCCCCCCCCCCCCCACCAATCAACGAAACTATATTTTTTTGAAACTTTGAAATGTACTTTTTGAGAAATTATATGTTAACATGCGATAAATTGGGACTCAGTGTGGATTTTGAGAGACTGAAAGTTGCTATTTCCTCTGTTATGATGGTATATTGGTTAAAATGTTATGTATATATTGTTATATTGTTATGATGGTATATTGGTTAAAATGTTATGTATATATTGTTATATTGTTATGATGGTATATTGGTTAAAATGTTATGTATATATTGTTATATTGTTATGATGGTATATTGGTTAAAATGTTATGTATATATTGTTATATTGTTATGATGGTATATTGGTTAAAATGTTATGTATATATTGTTATATTGTTATGATGGTATATTGGTTAAAATGTTATGTATATATTGTTATATTGTTATGATGGTATATTGGTTAAAATGTTATGTATATATTGTTATATTGTTATGATGGTATATTGGTTAAAATGTTATGTATATATTGTTATATTGTTATGATGGTATATTGGTTAAAATGTTATGTATATATTGTTATGTTGTTATGATGGTATATTGGTTAAAATGTTATGTATATATAGTTATGTTGTTATGATGGTATATTGGTTAAAATGTTATGTATATATTGTTATGTTGTTATGATGGTATATTGGTTAAAATGTTATGTATATATTGTTATATTGTTATGATGGTATATTGGTTAAAATGTTATGTATATATAGTTATGTTGTTATGATGGTATATTGGTTAAAATGTTATGTATATATTGTTATATTGTTATGATGGTATATTGGTTAAAATGTTATGTATATATTGTTATATTGTTATGATGGTATATTGGTTAAAATGTTATGTATATATTGTTATATTGTTATGATGGTATATTGGTTAAAATGTTATGTATATATTGTTATGTTGTTATGATGGTATATTGGTTAAAATGTTATGTATATTATATTGTTATATTGTTATGATGGTATATTGGTTAAAATGTTATGTATATATTGTTATGTTGTTATGATGGTATATTTGTTAAAATGTTATGTATATATTGTTATATTGTTATGATGGTATATTGGTTAAAATGTTATGTATATATTGTTATATTGTTATGATGGTATATTGGCTAAAATGTTATGTATATATTGTTATATTGTTATGATGGTATATTTGTTAAAATGTTATGTATATATTGTTATATTGTTATGATGGTATATTGGCTAAAATGTTATGTATATATTGTTATATTGTTATGATGGTATATTGGCTAAAATGTTATGTATATATTGTTATATTGTTATGATGGTATATTTGTTAAAATGTTATGTATATATTGTTATATTGTTATGATGGTATATTGGTTAAAATGTTATGTATATATTGTTATGTTGTTATGATGGTATATTGGTTAAAATGTTATGTATATATTGTTATATTGTTATGATGGTATATTGGTTAAAATGTTATGTATATATTGTTATATTGTTATGATGGTATATTGGTTAAAATGTTATGTATATATTGTTATATTGTTATGATGGTATATTTGTTAAAATGTTATGTATATATTGTTATATTGTTATGATGGTATATTTGTTAAAATGTTATGTATATATTGTTATATTGTTATGATGGTATATTGGTTAAACTGTTATGTATATATTGTTATATTGTTATGATGGTATATTGGTTAAAATGTTATGTATATATTGTTATATTGTTATGATGGTATATTGGTTAAAATGTTATGTATATATTGTTATATTGTTATGATGGTATATTGGTTAAAATGTTATGTATATATTGTTATATTGTTATGATGGTATATTGGTTAAAATGTTATGTATATATTGTTATATTGTTATGATGGTATATTGGTTAAAATGTTATGTATATATTGTTATATTGTTATGATGGTATATTGGTTATATTGGATGTTATGATGGTATATTGGTTATATTGGATGTTATGATGGTATATTGGTTAAAATGTTATGTATATATTGTTATATTGTTATGATGGTATATTGGTTATATTGTATATATTGTTATATTGTTATGATGGTATATTGGTTAAAATGTTATGTATATATTGTTATATTGTTATGATGGTATATTGGTTAAAATGTTATGTATATATTGTTATATTGTTATGATGGTATATTGGTTAAAATGTTATGTATATATTGTTATATTGTTATGATGGTATATTGGTTATATTGGATGTTATGATGGTTATACACGATGGGATACATAAGCAGAAGATTTTGTTTTTTAATCCAACCAAAGACGGCTGACGGGCGGCCTTTCACTACAGTGCATTCAGAAAGTATTCAGACGGAAGCCAAACAGTTCAATCTTGGTTTCATCAGACCACAGAATCTTGTTTCTCACAGTCTGAGAGTCCTTTAGGTGCTTTTCTGCAAACTCCAAGCGTGCTTTCATGTGTCTTTCACTGAGGAGAGGCTTCCATCTGGCCACTCTACCATAAAGCCCAGATCGGTGGAGTGTTGCAGTGATGGTTGTCCTTCTGGAAGTTTCTCCCATCTCCACACAGGATCTCTGGAGCTCAGCCAGAGTGACCATCGGGTTCTTGGTCACCTCTCTTACCAAGGCCCTTCTCCCCCGATTGCTCAGTTTGGCCGGTCGGCCAGTTCTAGGAAGAGTCCAGGTAGTTCCAAACTTCTTCCATTTAAGAATTATGGAGGCCACTGTGCTCTTGGGAACCTTCAATGCAGCAGAATTATTATTTGTAGGCTTCCCCAGATCTGTGCCTCGACACAATCCTGTCTCTGAGCTCTGCAGGCAGTTCCTTCGACCTCATGGCTTGGTTTTTGCTCTGATATGCATTGTCAGCTGTGAGACCTTATATAGACAGGTGTGTGCCTTTCCAAATCATGTCCAATCAATTGAATTTACCACAGGTGGACTCCAATCAAGGTGTAGAAACATCTCAAAGATGATCAAGAGAAATGGGAGGCACCTGAGCTAAATATCAAGTGTCATAGCAAAGGGTATGAATACTTATGTCAATGTGGTATTTCTTTTTTTTTTTTTTAAATAAATTTGCAAAACTTTCTAAAATCCTGTTTTCTCTTTGTCATTATGGGGTATTGAGTGTAGATTGATGAGGGGAAAAATGAATTTAAACGATTTCAGCACAAGGCTGCAACATAACAAAATGTGAAAAAAGTGAAGGGGTCTGAATACTTTCTGAATGCACTGTACATACATACATACATACATACATACATACATACATACATACATACATACACTGGACGTACAGACAAACGCTGTTCCAGACGCCATTGCCCTATGGACTACGCTGTAATAAAACCTCAAAACGGAATAATTACCGTCCATCCGTCTGTCAGTCGATCAGTCCGGCAGTCCATCCGCAAACACTTCAAACTTCTTCTCTGAAACCGCTGAACGGATTGTGACCAAATTTGGCACAAATTAGATTTGTTGTGTTGTGACTAAAGTTTGTTCACGGCATTAAATAAAAGTCGGGGTCTAAGGGGGTCTACCGGGGGTCAAAGTGGATCCAGGTTTGACCCCCCCCCCCCCCCCAAAATAGTAAATGTTGACGTTTCCACCTCTCTGTCAACTCAGAGCTACACACGGACGGACCCACGCAAGCACGCATTTTAGCACCAACTTTTTAAGCTTTGCACGTCTTTTTGTTTTGTTTTTTAAACAAAATTTAAGCTGGTGAAAGGCAAAAGCAGGAAAAGAAAATAGTATCTTCTGCGTGCAGCATCATTTGCTGGGGATATGTGGGGGAGGGACACTGTGCCACTGATGCAGTGCCCCCTGCAGTGCCTCCTGTAGGTTCGGGCACAAATTTGTCATTCATGGTGCCGGCTATAGCTCACCTACTCTTCGCGAAGGATTCCGTGGGATCTTTATCATGCACCAACTAATACCGGCAGGCGTCCGGTTGAACGTCCATCTGTGGGATAGCACAGACATTGATGCTTCGCACTGCCTGTAAAATACCAAGTTGACCGTTTATATCTGTGGCCAGATTCGAAAAGTATATGATTGAAATATATTCCCTCTATTCTCACCCATTCTCAAGCTTCGTAGACTCGAGTGATCCTTCCCTCTTACTCATGATTTGTGCCTTCAAGTGTGCCTCTTCAAAAGCACAGATATACTCAGCTTTTGTATATTTGTCCGACTACACTGACACTGATGAGGTCGCTTAATGATGGAATCATTACACGGTGGAAAAAAGAACCTTTTTTTTTTTCACCAAAGCATCACATGGGCTTAGGTTGTTAAAAGCTCATACTCCAAAAAAAAAAAAGGATAACTGGAGGGGTCTTGTATGACGTCATGTGACGTCATGATCTTGTAATTGCTCTATTATACAAACAAAAGAGTTTTATTCGATTATAATATGCTATGCTGTAGTGAAATTTTAAGTGACTAAGATCATGTTTTTTAACATCAAGGAATGCAATGTTGATATCAAGTTTTCAATTAAACTATTCCATTAGGTGCTATGATGTCATTATGATGTCATCATTTCTTAATTGTCTTCTTTTTTTTAAAGAAAGAATTGTAGAATTTCAAACTTGTTTCAAAAGGCCATTTTAATTTTAATAACCTGATATTGAACACGTCCCAAACCATCTCTCGGACATGCATTTACCAATCTTGTTCAAACTTGGCACACAGATAATGAATGATAGCTTACACATACATATATATACACATACGTCATTTGTTTCCGAGATAAGATCCAAGATGGCCGACTGGCAGCCATTTTGTTACTTAAACGTGTCCTCAAGCCTTTGTCGACATGCATTGGACCGATTTTGTTCAAACTTGGCACAAAGACAATACATGAGTATACACATATGCAGAAGATTTTGTTTTGTCATCCGACCAAAGATGGCTGACTGGCGGCCTTTAACTCCGTACAGCAACATTACTAAAGAAACGGGGGCTATGACATTTTATGTCTTTTTATTGTTGTTCGCCAATGAATTGGACCTCAGATACTTGTTATTATTACATCACAATGACATCATATCACCTAATGGATCAGTTTAATGGAAATTATATCACCAATGAATTCCTTGATCTCAAAAACATAAATTTAGTAACTTAAAATCTCACTATAGCATTTTATAATTGAATTTTAACTTTTCCCCCTTTTGTTTTAGAGGATCTAAGGCTCGTAGTGGAGCTGCCACACACATCTCACACACATGGACATACAGACAAATACATGCAACACAACACAGGACATTTAGACAAGACATGCACAGCCACTGAGCTTAGGGGAAGTGCCCTCACTTCCTGGGGCACTCTGGGTAGCAGCGACGCAATAGCAATGGCGGCACCGTTCTCACCGGACTCAGCCGGGGCATTTCCCAAGGAGGAATTTCCTCCTACCCACCGGGATTGTCAGTGCTCTTATCCTTTCAAATGCTGAATGTTAAGCAAGGAAGCAGCGCGTACCATTTTTAACCTTTTGATATGAGGCGGCTGGAGTTTGAACTCCTGACATCCCAGACTCGCAGTGGATGCTCCAAACATTACTTACTTTTCTTTAAAATGTATTCTGTTTTTTAATAGGTTAATCAAATTGAGGTCATAATGACATCATACAGGAACATTCTAGATATCCAACTTTATGGAGCATGACCATCTTTCAGTCCTAAAAAGCCCATGTGGTGCTTTGGTGAAAAAAAAAAAAATTGGCCACCTATAACAATCCTTGTCATTTACGTCCTTTAGCCACCTCACTATTTGGGAGATTCCTTCTACATTTTGCATTACTTGCAGTGCCCAATTAAGTGGAGGCCTATTCCAGTGAGAACTGTTAATTATGCAGCCAAAGGCGCACATACTTGCAATTTCATAAAAAACGGACATTGGCAGCGCAGAGCAAACAACTCCCTGTAATTTGTTTTCATAATGTGCAGACTCAAATTTGTTCATTTGCAGGAATGGATAACAGTAGAAATTGAGGCCAACATAACTACAATGACTACTATATTGTATTTAAATATGATTTCATCCATATAAATAATTTCAGGTCAGTTTATAATTTTATGCACTTGTTCATCCGTTGCTTTCCACTCCGCCTGAGTACAAATCACCGCTATACTAAGCTTTGAGAGCACATAGACTCGTCTACATTTCTTCTTATTATTTTCTCATATATAAATCTAATATATATAGAGCTCAATCTACCCACTGACTCGCTGATTAATGTCCGGTACCTTCCGGGTCATGAAGAAAGCTGAAATTTGGAGTGGCGACGGACATCAACGCCAATACACCAGTAAGTCACGGAACCATCGGAAAGCGTCTGTAAATGAAAATTTACGTTAAAAAACCGTAAATGCATCCGTAAAAAAGAAAAACTCAATCAGAATCTAGCATTTGAAAATTGTAATTTCCATAACTGTAAACTGCGAAATAAACATGACAATAATGTCCGTAAATGAAAAATAGAAAAGAGTCCGTAAATGAAGATTGACATTTAAAAAAATGTGTAATTTCCATAACTGTAAACTGTGAAATAAAAACCTCAATAAAAACGTGCATTGAAAACGTACCTCAATGAAAAGAAACCTCAAAAAAACTGTAAACGTGAGTGTAAAAAAAAACAAAATAATAATTATTGCTGTCTCGTAGGAGGTCAGTGATGTTTGCCTATTATCATAAAGTTTCTATTATGTACCTACAAAGTACACAAATTTAAAGTCCGACAAAGTACAAAGCACGGTATGTTATTGCTTACAACGAGTAAGCATACCCCACTAGCGTATATATTGCTTACAATGTAATGTGTAAGCATGCCCCACTAGTGTGTGTATATATATATATATATATATATATATATATATATATATATATATATATATATATATATATATATATGTATGTATGTATGTATGTATATATATATGTCAGGTCTCAGATTTGTTACTGCTTAATGCTCAATTATAAATGCCGGTTGACTGACGTATTACCACGTAAGCTATGTTATAAAATGCTGTTCTATAATGTTATTTCATGAGTTAATAAAATGTATTCGAACCTTAGGTAGGCTGCTTGAATCGTAGACATAAATCCTTTGATAAATTGCCAAAAACATTAACTGTTTTGTTTAATGACAGTGACGCCTGAGTTACAATGAGGTTTTTGCTTCGCTTTCATTTAAAATGAGGAAAGGCTCGCTTCAGTCGTGTTGGACAAATTGTATACGTGTGCACTTTCGAGGCTAGATAAGGCCGGTCGTAAAATCCCTATCATGATTCTCAGACGGCGCCTCGAGCCGCGGGCAGGAGAACGCTCACATGCGCGTGATTTTGCGTAACACTAGCAGAATGTTTAGGTTGCAGACATAAAACCTATCGTGAACCATATATATTTTGTATTAATCACAGCGACGCTCGACTCTGTATAAACATGCTCTGAATTACTCATTTTGAACAAACCCATATACTTTATGGGTTTGTCGAAGCCAAGAATGCACCCTCCCTTTAATGAGTTATATTTTCTGCCTCGTCGGAGTTTTGAAATCACATCTGGTCCGAATGATAAGGTGCGTGCTGCACTCCCCCGAATGACAGAGCGGATAACGGTGGGGGCTAGGAATGACGGGGAGGGACTCTCGCCAGTCGCTTTGTTCTCTCGGAGATTTTCTGATAATCGTATTCATATATAAATGAATGAGAATCAATGTGTTTTCAGGAAGGCTTGACTTGGCATGTTCTTGCTGTAGCTTGCTGTAGATGTCTGTCTCCTCCGGATCCGTATAAAGTGTTATTTTAATAAAGGTCTCGTCATTCTCAAGCCTGTTGGTGGAACTCTACTTCGATTAGAAAAGGTGGTTTCTGACATTTGGTGCCATGACTCGGATTGCAGCAGACAGAGGACAGAGAGAGCGGACCCCGAGCGACAGAAGGAAGGCTGTCCGAACGCCGGGACGCCGGCACGTCGTACCTTCCTTCCTGGAGCGGGTTCAGCCCGTTCCTTTCTGCCTTCTGCTCTGCCTGCTCTCCGAACAGAAATTGTAAGTAGAGGCTCATTTCAGGCCACAGAATGACGTGTCTTTGTTGAAATCACCTGGATATCATTTAAGAGTAACGTTACAATATTTGCGCTGGATAAACATTAAGAGTAAAGCTAAGGATAGATTTAGCGCTGGATATTATTTAAGAGTAACGTTACAATATTTGCGCTGGATATTATTTAAGGGTAACGTAATAATTAACAAGGACGAGGGGGAAAGTGAGGTCGGACAGCCGTAAAGGTTGAGTAGGCCGAGAACTTTCCAGGAAGGATCAGCCCAGAGCAACAAGATGGGAAACAAGCTAACGAAAGAAGGGGAACCCCTCAAGGGAACCCCGGCATCTTTCATGTTTAAGAGGCATCATTTTGCCGCGGTAAGACCAATAAAGGACTGGGCTGTGCTAACTAAAGATTTAAGTCATCCCTGGCCAGAGGAGGGATCGTTTGCACTTGACAAATTGGAAGTGTTGTACGGAGCTTTGGATAAGCTAGAAAAGGAAAAGAAACACTTCCCACCCGATTATTGGAAGGTGTTTGGGTGGTGGGAAAAGGAAGGAATGAAGCGATTGGCGGCCACAAGACAGGCTAGCCTGGCAGGGGAAGTACTGAAGCTTCAGGACCAAAAGAAGCAAGCAGACAAGGTTCAGGACAAAACAATTAGGGAGGTAGTTAAGCAAGCAAATCAGCGGCTAATGCCGCTCGTCCAAAATCCGGACCAAGACCCCGCGGTAGGGGAGGCAGCTGCCATGCCCCTACCCCCTCAAGCCCTGAGCCCTGTCCCCGGGCCACAGGCGCCACCTCCCCCACCCCCGCCCCTGTTTCCCCAGGGGTTAGACCCCCAGAAAACTAGACCAGCCGCCCCTCAGGTTCACCTTAGCCCGGGCAATCCATTTAGAAGACAAGAAGCTAGTGGGGCGGACAGCGGGTTCGCGGCCCCAGAGGGGCTAGGAGAACTGTACCCCTCATTGGAAGGGTTCACGGAATCAGAGAACCCACAGCCTACAATCGGGATGTGTCCCTTAAAAACCATAGGACTGAACAGGGGGGCACCCATTAACGTCAGGATACCCTGGAGAGAATCAGATTTGGCGTCTATGCAGGAGCGGGTGAGAACCCTGCTGGCTGAACATCCCGGTCAGATACCGGAATTTATGCGTATGTGGATACAAAATACAGGTGCAGATTGGCGGGACGTCTGCCACATGGGGAAGGCTGTATTGCCCGCGCGGGTGTGGGACCAGGCCAAAGTACACGCACGCTGGCCAAATGTAGCACCGCCCCCGGCCGCAACCGCGGCCCAGACCCTCGCCGATTGGGAGGCCCTGGTCGACCTATTGTTGGCCGGGGTATACACCGCACTGATGCCAGCCGCAGGGCCAGATTGGAATAAAATATACGGCCTAAAACAGAAGCATGGCGAAGCAGCCATCGATTGGAGAGAGAGGGTAGAAAGAGCAGTGTTAAAGTGGGGAGGACTGGGCCAGGTGCGGGCACAAGATCTCCCTCACGCTGTAGTGAACAACTTTTTGGTAGAAGGGATGAGACCGGCAGTTAGGAAGCGCATTCAAACGGCTATGATAGGATGGAGAAACACCCCAACCGACCAACTAGTTGAAGCGGCCGAACAATGTGGCGACGGAGACGATAAGAAGGTCGATGTTAAGGACGACATGTTGCAAATGCTGGTCCAGGAAAAACGGGCCCAACTCAACCAAAAAGAGAAGGGGAATCGAGGCCAAGGACGGGCCCAGAATCGGAACACTAGGATAGAGCCCAACGAAGAGTGGGGCCGCGATAACGAAAACGACGACGACGTCGACGATAACGACAGGGGACGAGTCGACATGCGGACACAAGGACCCCCTCCCCAGAATTGGAACACACAAGGACCCCCTCCCCAAAACTGGAACATGCAGGGGCCCCCTCCACAGCCGCAGAGCTGGGCCATGCAAGCACCCCCTCCACAGACCTGGGCAGTACAAATGCCCCCTCCCCAGAACGGGTATCCACAGGGACCCCCTTCCCAAATCGATGGGCCTCCCCCAAGTTATTGGGCCCCAAGCGGAGCGAACGGGAATGGGCCGCCACAATGGGACCAACGGAACCAACAGCCTGCGAGGCGTCCGACGCAACAGGGTCAGCGCAATAGCAACAGGTACCCCGCATCCACCGCTCCACAGGGGGCGTGCTTCCGTTGCGGACGGACGGGACATTGGAAACGCGATTGCCGGGGGCCCCGCCAGGGGTACCCGCCACAGAGAAATCAAGTAGCCTATTGACAGGAAGCCGGCGGGCCGCCCGTAGAATGTCCCCTCTTGACTATGACACCAACCGAGGAGCCGACCTTGACACTAGACGTAGATGGGCAACAGGTAGACTTTCTCGTCGATACGGGCGCTACTCGCAGTACTATTAACGAGGGGCAGCTACCATCCTTGCGCCCCACAGATAGGGATGTCCAGATAGTGGGAGTTTCAGGCTTGCCCCAAGCGCTCCCTATTTCAGAAGAGGTAAGAGTGGTGTGCGGCCCACTAGAGGCTAGACACGCTTTTTTGATGACTACCACCGCCCCGACTAACTTGTTGGGACGGGATCTACTTTGCCGTTTAGGCTGCCAAATTTCATGTACGGAGCAGGGAGTTTTTGTAGACGTCGCGGAATCCAAACGCGATCTGTTAATGACGGCATTGTCTCGGCCCGGCCCCACCGCCTACTGGTGGAGCCTGGAAAAGAGGGCTTTGGCCACTTGGATACATGTCCTAGACACAGTGTGCTCCCGGAACGACGGGTTGCGAGATTGGCTGCGCGTACATCAAATTACAACAGACATAAAGGACAACCCTCCCCATTGCACGGCTTACTACGATGCTAGGGGCGATGATGACGAGTACCGAGAAAGGATAAAGGGGTCAATAGGTAAGAATTCGGACCTATCGTTGTCAAATATATGGGTTGGACGGGAGGGAATAGGCGTCAAGGTAACCCTAACTGCGGAGCAGCGGGCGTTGTCTCAGTATCCCGCAGGGGTGGACGCCCATGTTACCCTCACCACCGCCAAAGGGTGGCCGGCGGAAAGTGTAGGATGGATGATGGGGCGCTTGCGAGAAATTCCGTGCAGCGCCATTTATGAAGTGGACCACTGGACAGTGACAGTGCTCGACAAAAACGAGGGGTATGTAATCACCCATGATGAGCAGAGTATAGAAGGAAAATTTGAAGAGACAGACCTGCCCCCAAAGGGCACCCACGTTGTACGAACGGTGCCTCAGGGCCCGGGCGAGTCCGATGGCCTTTTAGAGGAGGTCCCGGCCGATTTGTGGTCCCAACACGACAACGACGTGGGGCGAATTCGCGACGCCAAACCTCTGGTAATACCGATCCAACCAGGAATGCCCCTCCCAAACGTGAGACAATATAAATTGCGGCACGAGGCCGATGCGGGCATAGAGCCAGTGATTCAATCTTTGGTGAAACAGAAAATAATTGTGGAAACTAACAGCCAATGCAACACACCGATTTTGCCCGTGAAGAAACCAATGCAGGATAAATGGAGGTTCGTGCAGGATTTGAGGGAAGTGAACAAAGTCATACAAGGCATACACCCAGTGGTACCAAATGCGGAAGGCCTTATGACATCTATCCCACCGGACGCAACACATTTTACCGTCATTGACCTATGCTCTGCCTTTTTCTCCGTACCTATCGCACCTGAGTCACAATACTTGTTCGCCTTCACCTTTAGGGGGCGCCAGTTCACCTGGACGGTGTTACCCCAAGGGTTCTCCGACAGCCCCACCCTGTTCTCCCGAGCGCTGCACCGCGATTTGGCAGACGTGGAACTAAAAGGGGGATCGGTGTTGTTACAATACATTGACGACTTGTTGATTTGTTCCCCTTCCAAGGAAGCCTGCGAAGGGGACTCCATGGCCCTGCTAAGAGCCTTGGCGGCCAAGGGCCACAAGGTGGGACGGAGAAAGCTCCAATTTGTACGGAAGGTAGTAACCTATTTGGGTCATGCCATTTCACACGGGAAGCGAGAACTGCATGCTGGACGAGTGACCGCTATCATGGAATCGCCACGGCCAAGTACGCAACGACAGATGTTGCGCTTCCTAGGTATGACGGGTTACTGCCGCTCTTGGATAATTGACTACGCACTACTTGCTAAACCGCTGTACGAAGCCACCAGAATAGGAGAACCAAACTACTTGGTTTGGACGGACGAATTGATGCGCTGTTTCGAGGGGCTGAAAAAGGCATTGGTAACGGCACCGACTTTAGGACTCCCCGATTATGCGAAACCATTCACCCTTTACACTCATGCAATAAGGGGTTTTGCTCAGTCCGTTTTGACACAGACTCATGGAGATAAGGAACGACCGGTAGCCTACTTTAGTAAAAAGCTGGAACCGGTCGAGCAAGGGTTTCCGGTGTGCCTGCAAGCCGTGGCAGCGGCTAGGTACGCAGTGGAAAGGACAGCGGACATTGTGATGGGGCACCCGGTAACGCTACAGGTACCACACTGCGTCACTTCACTGTTACTACAGCGGACAACACAACACTTATCGACCACTAGATTAATGCAATACGAAACAGCACTGATTACGGCCGCCAACGTCACCATTAAACGTTGCACTACACTCAACCCGGCCTCACTGATGCCCACCCCAGAGGAGGGCGAACCCCATGTATGTGTTGATGTAGTACAGCAAGTCTCTACGGTACGTCCGGACTTGAAGGACGTTCCCCTCGATAACCCCGATCGTGTGTACTACGTCGACGGATCAGCTAAACGCGGATGGGACGGCTCTTTGCTATCCGGATACGCGGTGTGTTCAGATAATGAGACGATAGAAAGCGGGCGCCTTCCGCCCACATTTTCCGCCCAGCAGGCGGAGCTGTGCGCCTTGACTAGAGCATGCAGCTTGGCGGCGGACCTTGCCGTCAACATTTATACAGATTCAGCATACGCGCACGGGGTAGTTCACGACAAAGGGGCAATTTGGAAGATGCGAGGCTTTCTCACATCTGCGGGTTCGGTCATAAAAAACGGCGAACTGGTTGAAGGGCTACTCCGAAGCATCTTGCTCCCCCGCGCTATCGCGGTGATCAAATGTCGCGGCCACCAAAGGACAGACTCTGACGTCGCCCGAGGCAACACCAGAGCGGACGTAGTGGCAGGAAAAGCGGCCAACCAACAAATAGGACGGAACATGCCGATGGTAACGCGAGCAAAAGGGGCACACACGCAAACTGCCAACGTACCGACCTCAGGACTAACCCCTTCCTCGAAAAATGAGTGCACCATCACCATCGCCTCACCGACTAATGAGGACGTTATAAAACTTCAAAACGCAGCAACAGCAGCCGAACATGATGACTGGGTAAAACGAGGGGCCACACGCCCCGGACCAAATGCGATGTGGACCCTTCACGGAAAACCAATAGCACCCAAGGAACTACTGCCTTGGCTGGCACGTATGGGACATCAAAATGGCCATGTGTGCCAGAGGGGGGTGATAGAACAGATAAACTATACCTGGGCGGCACCGGGACTGTCGCGAATCGCATCTGAGGTGTGCCGGTCATGCGCGATTTGCCAACAACACAACAGGGGGGCACCACCTAGGCACCCACATAACGCGGGCCATCTTCGACCAATCGGGCCCTTCTGTCATGTCCAGTTCGATTTCATTAACATGGAACCAAGTATGTCGTTCCGATATGTCCTGGTAATCGTGGACATGTTCACAAAATGGGTCGAGGCCTATCCATGCGTTAAGTCAGACGCCCCGACAGTAGCCAAGCGCCTCGTGCGGGATTTCATGTGCAGATTCGGCATCCCTCAGAAAATTTCGTCAGACAAAGGGGGCCATTTCACGGGAGAGGTGATTAAGGGCATCCTAAAGGCACTGGGCGTGAAACAATCTTTCCATTGCGCTTATCACCCACAATCAGCGGGACTTGTGGAACGCACCAATGGGACGCTGAAACTTAAGGTAGCCAAGATCTGTGCAGACACAGGTTTGAAGTGGCCGGAAGCACTCCCGCTGGCGTTAATGAGTATTCGTTCCACCCCGGGCCACACCACGGGCCTTTCCCCCCACGAGATATTAATGGGACGACCTATGAGTTTGCCCGTTTCGGCCCCGATGGACATGTCCAAATTTGACTTGCCTGTGATGGATGACATGCTTTTAAAGTTTTGCAGAGGATTGTCCAATGTGGCACGCAGCATTCACGCCCGGGTACGAGAGGCGTTGCCTGAACCAACAAACCACGCCATCCACGACTTCCAGACCGGCGATTACGTGCTCGTAAAACACTTCACCCGCAAGAACGCCTTGGAACCAAGGTGGACGGGACCAGTCCAGGTGTTGCTGACTTCACCAACGGCCGTCTTTTGCGAGGGCAAGACCTCGTGGATCCACGCCACGCACTGTAAGTTGGCCATACAAGCACCAGACACTACACCACAGCAACCACAGTAAGGATGGGCCTAATCATAGGTACGATACTATTGGTAGCGACAGCAGCTAGGGGAAACTCCGATTCCAATAGATGCGAAAACGAAACCCGACACCTCACCGTAACATGGGGACAAAGAGTATCACTACCATGTTTCGAACAGAAAGCCCTGCACACAAATTGGGTGAACATAAATTGGCTAGCACTGTCGGCAGGGCCTGGACGCGTTGGCATGGTACTACAAAAGCAACGAGAGTTCCGGGAAGACGGGCAAGCTAGAATTAAGACCTTGGCCCAACCAGGATACCAATGGGGAACCCCTGATTTTAAGCTACAAACACGCACACGCCTAGGGAAAGACATGACCATGCAGGTCCGGTGCAGCGTCTGGACCCCTGGCGCGGCCAGGGGCGAAACTAAATACACACCATGCATCGAATACATACTCACGCCACACCCCCAGAATAAGGCCCCAAAGAAGGGGGAAAACACATATTGGAAAGTGGCCAGGGAGGTGGCAACAATTCAAAATAGGACACACTGCTGGTCGTGCATGCACTTTCCCCAAGCAGGCACCACAGGAATACACATGATAGTGCTACCTCTGTCCCTCAATGACCTCTGCTCACAACCTATCGATTCCCCATGTTTAGTCACCACGCTGGAAAGAGAAGGGGTTGACAACGGCAAGAGTTGCAATCGACAATTTAATTATCGCCCGTCAATGATTGCCCATGTGGCCGAGAGGCCTGCCCCCGTCTGGGTCAAACCACAGAAAGGGACGGTCTGCCTCCAGGGTTCCGGCCACTTGCGTATGGGAGAATCAGAATGCGCCTACACTCTCCCCGGGAAGCTGGGACAAGGGAGCTCGGGGATTACACTACGAATAGTACTGCAAGATAAACACAACCACAACATAACGGCTATAACATTCTCTAGGGGGGTTAGTAGGATTAATGGGGTGGTAAGGGGAACCCAGTGCTTATCCACCCACCTGGTCCCACCCCATGGGACAATGTTTATATGCGGCGACAAGGCTTACCCCTATTTACCAAATAATTGGGGGGGCACATGTTATCTGGGTTCAGTCCTTCCTGACGTTGAGATACTGGATGAGCTAGACCCAAAGTCCTTGGACAGGCGTTATAAGAGGTCAGTCATGAACGAAGATGGAACCACTAAACTACACGGGAGCCTATGGGAAAAGGTGTTTGGTTTCTTCTTCCCAGGAGCGGGCACAGTCATGGATAGTTTCCGGATAGATAAATTGGCTTTGGCCCTAGAAAAGGTGGCAAACGACACCGCTACGGCTCATGACATACTATTGGATACGGTGATTCACATGCGTACAATGGTGATGCAGAATCGGGTGGCTTTGGACATGCTCTTGGCAGAGAAAGGAGGGGTATGCGGAATAATAGAGGGAAAATGTTGCACTTACATACCCGATCCATCTGAAGGAGTGTCAGCCGCAATAGTGAGACTAAGGGAAACTAGCCACGCCCTGACGATCGATCGGATCGCGCGCGAAAATTCTTATACATTTAGCTGGCTCACTGACTGGTTCCAGGGATGGACGGGCACCATAGTGAAGTGGTTATTGACCGCACTGGCTGTGATAATCGGGGTAGTAATTTGGGGGGCACTAATGAAATCTCTAGTCCTCCTCTGTATGAGAAAGTATTTTACAGGATGGAAATTGAAGAAGCCGCCGACAACGACTATGGTTCTGACCACAGAGGCCGTCGACCTGAACGGGTCCTTCAACAAGGCAGACGTGACCGGCGCTCCAGAAAATTGCATTGAATTTTGTAATGACTGTGATACTTGTGTTGATCCCATGTGGGAACTGGCTGCTGCCTGTAACGGTGTCTGTGATGACTGTGATACTTGTGCTATAAACCCCTTGCGTGTACTGGCTAACGCCTCTTATGTATTACAAGCTGACAGCTGCACGCCCCCTTCTGACCCAACTATGGATCTGATTGCGACGCTGGGTCTGGCGGTTGAGGGACCCGACGCGGATGTCCTAGACCCGCAAGCCGACCAGGCGCCCATGGGAGACTTTGACATAAAGGAAGTCCCTCTCTTTTCTTCAAATGTTTCGGATCTCTTTGATCCACATGTTGCGGATCTCTTTGCTTCAAGTGATTCGGATTCGGATTTTTACGCTCTGTACCCTGACCAGGAAATTGAGACACAAGATACTGACGACATTTTGTATTCCCCAGAACAGCAACACGTGAGGGACCTCATGGGCATGACCGTTGATTAACTTCGAAGATCTGCAAGGACTGCGTCTGCAAAGGGTGGGGGGAGCCAGTTCCGCAGGGGAAGTGATGCACCCTCTGGCGGAGCAGAACCTCATCTGGACCAGACGTCTTCGTTGTGGATCCGAAACGTTAATGAACTTTCATGTTTTGAGCCCTCAGGCTCCAAGCACGCACCACACGACACGTTCCCCAAATGCACGGGCGAGGCGCTATGGGCGCACGGTATGCCCTTGGGAGATACCCGCATTACACGATGGTCTTTCAATAAAGCCCGATGTGGCACGTTGTCTCTTGAGATACTTTGTCTCGACGAGACAAGAGGAAGGAATGTCAGGTCTCAGATTTGTTACTGCTTAATGCTCAATTATAAATGCCGGTTGACTGACGTATTACCACGTAAGCTATGTTATAAAATGCTGTTCTATAATGTTATTTCATGAGTTAATAAAATGTATTCGAACCTTAGGTAGGCTGCTTGAATCGTAGACATAAATCCTTTGATAAATTGCCAAAAACATTAACTGTTTTGTTTAATGACAGTGACGCCTGAGTTACAATGAGGTTTTTGCTTCGCTTTCATTTAAAATGAGGAAAGGCTCGCTTCAGTCGTGTTGGACAAATTGTATACGTGTGCACTTTCGAGGCTAGATAAGGCCGGTCGTAAAATCCCTATCATGATTCTCAGACGGCGCCTCGAGCCGCGGGCAGGAGAACGCTCACATGCGCGTGATTTTGCGTAACACTAGCAGAATGTTTAGGTTGCAGACATAAAACCTATCGTGAACCATATATATTTTGTATTAATCACAGCGACGCTCGACTCTGTATAAACATGCTCTGAATTACTCATTTTGAACAAACCCATATACTTTATGGGTTTGTCGAAGCCAAGAATGCACCCTCCCTTTAATGAGTTATATTTTCTGCCTCGTCGGAGTTTTGAAATCACATCTGGTCCGAATGATAAGGTGCGTGCTGCACTCCCCCGAATGACAGAGCGGATAACGGTGGGGGCTAGGAATGACGGGGAGGGACTCTCGCCAGTCGCTTTGTTCTCTCGGAGATTTTCTGATAATCGTATTCATATATAAATGAATGAGAATCAATGTGTTTTCAGGAAGGCTTGACTTGGCATGTTCTTGCTGTAGCTTGCTGTAGATGTCTGTCTCCTCCGGATCCGTATAAAGTGTTATTTTAATAAAGGTCTCGTCATTCTCAAGCCTGTTGGTGGAACTCTACTTCGATTAGAAAAGGTGGTTTCTGACATATATATATATATATATATATATATATATATATATATATATATATATATATATTGTCATGTGACTATCCTGAAGTGAACACCGTAGGGTGCCACAGATGACCAAACGAGCTTAACACTCCGAGTCCATCATTCCATCAGTCCATCCATCAGTTCATCCGTCAGTCCATTAGTCCATCCATCAGTTCATCCATCAGTCCATCAGGCCATCCATCAGTCCATCAGTCCGTCCATCCGTCCATCCGTCCGTCAGTCCATCAGCCCGTCCATCAGTCCGTCCATCAGTCCGTCCATCTGTCTGTACATCAGTCCGTCCATCAGTCCGTCCATCAGTCCGTCCATCAGTCCATCCATCAGTCCATCCATCAGTCCATCAGTCTGTCCATCTGTCCGTCCGTCCATCAGTCCATCAGTCCATCCATCAGTCCATCAGTCCATCCGTCAATACGTCCATCCATCAGTCCATCCATCAGTCCATCCATCAGTCCATCCGTCATTCCATCAGTCCATCCGTCAGTCCATCATTCCATCAGTCCATCCATCAGTTCATCCGTCAGTCCAACAGTCCATCCATCAGTCCATCCGTCCTTCCATCAGTCCGTCCATCAGTCTATCCATCAGTCTATCAGTGCGTCCATCAGTCCATCCATCAGTCCGTCCATCAGTCCATCCATCAGTCCATCAGTCCGTCCATCCATCCATCCGTCAATACATCCATGCATCAGTCCATCCATCAGTCCATCCATCAGTCCATCCGTCATTCCATCAGTCCATCCGTCAGTCCATCAGTCCATCCATCAGTCCATCCATCAGTCCATCCATCAGTTCATCCGTCAGTCCATCAGTCCATCCATCAGTTCATCCGTCAGTGCATCAGGCCATCCATCAGTCCATCAGTCCGTCCATCAGTCTATCTGTTAGCCCATCAGTCCGTCCATCCGTCAGTCCGTCCATCAGTCTATCTGTTAGCCCATCAGTCCGTCCATCCGTCAGTCCGTCCGTCCGTCAGTCCATCAGTCCATCCATCAGTCCGTCCGTCAGTCCATCCGTCAGTCCATCAGTCCGTCCGTCCATCCATCCATCCGTCTGTCGGTTCATTAGTCCGTCCATCCATCCATCCATCCGTCAGTCCATCAGTCTGTCCATCCATCCATCCGTCCGTCGGTCCATCAGTCCATCAGTCCATCCATCCGTACATCAGTCCGTCAGTCCATCAGTCCATCCATAAACACTTGAAACTTCTTCTCCGAAACCGCTGAACGGATTGTGACCAAATTTAGCAAAAATTATATTTGTTGTGTTGTGACTAAAGTTTGTTCAAGGCATTTAAAAAAGTCGTGGTCTAAGGGGGTTTACCGGGGGCAAAGTGGCTCCAGGTTTGACCCCCCAAAATAGGATTTTGCTTTTTCCTCTGAAACTAAACACACTATTTCGATGAAACTTGACCACAACCTTCAGCCCCCATGATGTACCGAAGTTTGTTCACAGCACTAAGAAAATCGAAATCTGAAGGGGTCTACGGGGGTCAAAGTGGGTCCAGGTTTGACCCCCCAAAATAGGTATTTGCTTGCTTCTCTGAAACTACACACACAATTTCGATGAAACTTGACCACAACCTTCAACACCCATGATGTACCAAAGTTTGTTCACGGCATTAAAAAAAATCTGCCGCTTTGGGGGTCTACGGAGGGATTGCCCCCCAAAATAGGTATTTGCTTTATTCTCTGAAACTACACACGCAATTTCGATGAAACTTGACCACAACCTCCATCACCAATGATGTACCAATTTTTGTTCCTGGCATTAGAAAATTTGGGGTCTGAGGAGGTGTACGGGGTTGGGGAAAGGGGAGGGGTTGCCCCCCAAAATAGGTATTTTTTGTTTCTTTGTTTAAAGTCTTATGATTATGTTAGTATGATTCTACATGCTGTCCTGTCTTCGAGCAAGCATTGAAATTGGTTTACAAACCAGGGATATTGCCCCTATGTTTATCCCCCGGATCAACGGTTTATTTATTTATTTATTTCCCTTTTGCCCACATATGCACCAAGGCATATAGTACGTCAGTCCGTCATATGCACCCCTAATACCTATAAGCTTCATCCAATCACAGCGATGCACACGAAACGATTAAATGCTGTGCATAGTGGCTTATCAAAACCACTCTATGCTTTTTTGCTTCGCTCAAAAGCGTTTCCTGTAACATTGCAGCGAATGGACCATGAATGCAAACAATTAAAATCGATTGCAAAGGTTTGACCACGACATCCAACCAGAATTGGATGCGTAATTGGTCTCTGCTTTTCTCATTACGAAGAGTCTGCTTCGCCAAGACGTATAGCCATTGTAAATTCAAATTGGTGATGAAAAATTCTTGTGTTATGCGGAATGAGAATCCAGCTTGAAAAGCAATAAATTCCCACAAATCAAATCGCATGGTCAGTGGCTGCATGTACTTCAACGGACCGGACAAAAAACAGCTTTTACCCTCCTTTACCATAATACTTCTAGTCTCATCTTATTGCGAACAATACTGGGTGTCATCAGGATGCCAGGCAGGTGAAGTAATTCATGCTCGTGTATTCCGCTGCTTGTACGTGCAGAGTTTCCTGTTTAAATATTTAATGAGATGTAATAAAAGCATACTTTGGCTTTCCAGTAGGGTATAATTTTGAATCGGACCGTTACACATTCCGCCAGTTGATTAACATTGTACTTGACAACGTCGCCTTCCAACCATCAGTTAGTAATTTAATGCTATCGCATTCGCCGACTGGGCACCCTCGGTTGTGCGAAGGCCTTTCTGGGCACTTCTGAGCTCCTCACCACATACAAAGCTTTCATCCACAGCTTGATGGAATACTGCTCTCCCCTCTGGGCTGGTGCTCCTGCCTCACACCTAGCTCGGCTTCACGCTATTGATACCAAAGCTTTCAGAATCATTGAAATCTCCCGCGATGAAGCTGATTCTGAGGGTCTTTCACTCTCTCACCGCAGGCAGGTTGGTGGTCTTTCTGTCTTCTACCGACTCCTCTCCGGCCTTGCTCCCCCAGCCCTGTCTGTGTGCTGTCCCCCAAATATTGCTTCAGGTCGCACAAGATCTGCCAGCAAACCTCTTCTGGTGAAACTGCCAAAATCAAGACTCTCTGCTCACCTTCACTCCTTCATTCCTCTTTTACCCACCTCTGGAACAAACTCCCTCACTCTCTTCAATCTCACTCCTCCGCTCCAGGTATTTAAAACAGCCGTTCACCACCCCAAATCCACCTCCTTCAAATTCCATTTTCTTTCCTGAAAGTATTTGTAGTGTCCATCTTGTTTATCCCAGCCCTCTCCCTTCCACAGATCTCCCGATGTCCCTGATTCCTACTGCTGTTGTACTTCCCTCTCTTTCCCCCTCCTGTGTCCCGCTCCCTTTATCATATGTTATGTGTGTTAGCTCTAACACGAGCCTCGACTTAGTATACAAAAAACGCAAACACAAATGCCAGCTTCGTATGTTAACACCGAGTTGACCATCTGGAGCATGCACCTTTGTGCCAAGACCAAGACCAATGAGAGTGCTCTCTATTGTGGTGCCCACTGTTGCGGTCTTCATTCCACTAAAAGTTGCCAATTTGCTTTTAATCGTTAACTGTATATTACCGTTGCACCGCCATTAAACACGTTGCCCGCTTGGGTATTTCGTGGCTAGCCGTAGATTCCTCTCCTTAAAATCCGATCAAACATGCAGAACACATTAGAAATCGATGGTGGTACCTTGGCTGCCTGGTTATTTGTAAAATACTGTCATCTTTTAATGGGAAAGCACCATCAATCCAAAACTGTTCTCCTTGCTCGTTTTAGTGCGCTCCTTGGATTACGGAATGCTGGAGCAATCCAATAGTATTTTCAGCTTCATAAAAAGTAGCATTTGATGTAGTTTTGGTGGACGTTGTTTCCACATTAACTTGCAATGGGGATGCAACAGTCGCCGGATGAACAAAATCCTCTCTCTTCTCCTTTCTGCATTTTGTTATACTTGTACACCCGCAGACTCCGGGAGGGGCAGGAAGGGTCATTCCTCTTTGGGGTATATAGATTACAGTCGTTCTACGATCGGGTCTCAAGAACATTGGATGTGTGTTCATTTACCAAGTTTCTTGTGAAGAGATCGCCAAGTGGTTTAAGCATTTGAGCAAGCACTCCTTCAAAACCGTTAAGGAATGGCTGGCTTGGCAAGCGCTAGCTTGCTGCTTGGTAAAGGAGCACACCCGAGCTTCTCCCTTTCAGTTTCGTATGAAACAGCAGGATCGAGTTTCAAAAGTTCGCTACGAAAAATGCCACAGTGGCAGCAGAAAAGGCCATGTTATAACCCAACTTTGTAGGTTATATAGAGTACAGTAGATCTTCGCTCAGTTCTGTAAGTAAACCTTACTTCACGGATGTCCGGATTCCTCCAAATTTCATCATTTAGTGTTATAAAGAGCATTAGCGACTGTTTAAAAAGCTAAGCATACGTGTTTGTGGTTTATAATATTTTTACTTCCTGTAGAAGCCGTTGCTCCCACAGAAACGCCATTATAACTATAAGCTATTTATACACGTTATCACTGCAGGAAATACGTACGCCTCGGGGAGATGGGACATTAATAGTATTAATATTGTTTTGTAATAACATTAACAATATGCGATTATCATTAATTTTGTTATTACTAGTACCCGACTGCAAAGCCGCAATGAGCCGGTGAAGCCAAAGCCTCTTGCCACTATTTTACCCATCACTACGGCATCAGTAGGTTAAGTAGTTGGTAGTAGGTAGGTGTAGTAGGTACCGTACCTAGTTCAAAATGACACCATTTGCATTCTGGATGAGATTAAAATATATAAAATTTCCTTCTTGATTAATTCGGTGAATTCCGTCTCAACTTCGGATATTTCCGGCCATGAAAAACTATCCCCTACGGCCGCGAGATTTCTAAAAAATAATTCTTCGTCAATTTTATAATATTTGACGCCGTTTTCAGCGTCCGAAATGTGGTAATAAGCTTTTTTGAAATATTTTTTCAAATGCTCGAATCTCATTGGTTGTGGTGTTTGGTGACGATTTTTGTTGAAGATAACCAGGGCCCGTGCGGGCCTGGGGAACGAGGTTGGTCTTAAAGTATTTTAATTACAAATTAGAGGTGCATAAGATTGTGAATCAAACAAAGACGGGTGAAACAAACTCCTATTGAACTTTTTCGCAATTGTTTTATGCAAACTTCTGCATCCGGTCGATGGCAGCCTCCATTGTGTGATTTGGTTTTCGAAATATTTTTTCAAATGCTCGAATCTCATTGGTTCCGGTGTTTGGTGACGCTATTCGTTGAAGATAACCAAGCCTGTGCGGGCCGAGGTTGGTCTTAAAGTATCTTAATTATAAATTAGAGGTGCATAAGATTGTGAATCAAACAAAGACGGGTGAAAGAAACTCCTATTGAACGTTTTTCAATTTGTTATGCATACTTCCGCATCCGCAAGATGGCGGCCTCCATTGCGCTTCAGAATTCTCAAGCCAAGGGATACAGCATAATCTGGTTTTCGACATAATACGTACGCGTTTATTGACAACACCGGCTTCGCCGGCTAAAAGCGTCTTTGGAAAAAAGCCACGATAAATCTTCTTTGGAAATACGCCACGATAAAGCTAATTTAACATTTATATACACCTCAACGTGCAACCCCATTGACAGCAATGGCGAACAAACTCGCTCGGGGGAGGGGGGGGGAGAGAAAACCCCCTTGAGGAGGGGGGGGGGCAAATGAATGCGCTACAACCTTCATTGTGTAACCCCTAGTCATCCTGTCAAGTTTAGTTGAGATTGGATAAGTGACGACAGAATATATTGGCGTCAAAAATTAATCAGACAGACACAAATGGCGTATTTTAGTATGATAAATATGAAGTATAATTGTTTAACAATTGAGGCAAGGTTGAGGTTCGTCGAAGATCTCGTGGAAGAACATACGACGCCAGTAAATGGTAAACGCCTCTCCTTCCTTCAGAGTGAATGCCCAACCAAAACATGTTCAGGCTTTGTTATAACATCAGCATTTTATCACCACACTTTGTTGGGTTACGAGGCATGAGGCAACAATACACCAGGATGAACCAGACACCGCAACTGCCGGGATGCGCATGAGCAAATAGCGATGATGCATATGCCTACGTCACCAACAGTAATCACATTACCATATAATGGCGTGACTACTTTTTTTCTCTTGCTGATCACCATAGTGCATACAACCGGATCTACAATTTTATACTAGATTGGAACCAAGGAAATGTATAACACTTAACGAGAGCCAATACATGCGGTTATAGAGTTAAGTTTGTCAACTCGGTCCGGAACACAGAAGCAGGGACACATGAAGGCCAACAGCAACACCAAGCTGCAGTCAACCCAACCACCATATATACATATACAAACAATGGCGAGTTCATATTTCCCTTTCACTTCTGTTTCAACTCCGACGCACAATAACAAAATGAGTACGTATTAGTCAGGAGAGTTCAATAGCAGATCAACATATTATACATAGCAGTTGAGATGTTATTCATAATCTTTCATATTACACTACACCTTACCCAGAAGTACCCAGACTGAAAAAAAATCACAGATGGATGTCATGGGGATATGCATCAACATACGTATATGTGGATTTAAATCAAACGACAATAGCACCCAGACTCTGAATAAATCACTGGTAGATGTTGTTGTAGAAATCAAGGATACAATAAGGTCTCAAGTCATGAGTTTAATCTGAATCAATCCCTAGCAATACCTGTGAAAGAAATCAGCAAATATAATATCAGTACTCAGCATTGATCCGGATCAAGAACAGGTATATATTCAAGCACAAGCAAGCGCTGAGCAAAGGGATTCTACGTACCATTCTAAACATGCACCTACGTAACACACAATATATGTCACAGGAGTGGTCGCTGCGCTTAATGTCCGTGATCTTTATAACTGCCGCGCAGTGGACAAAAGTCGCATGACACCTGGGCTTGAACTTAGACACAATTTCATGACATTCTCCCGGAGGTAAAAACTACACTACTCCTAGTGGTTCGAACCAAGCTAGCAAGCTATACAGTATAGGAAAACTTCAGTTATCAGCTGAATACGTAAAGCAGCGATCTATGTTAATCCCAGCCAAAGCGATCGGGACGGCGAATTTCTCTCCCGGTGCGCGTTCGATACACGTCAGGGGCTTCAACTGCGAGTCCTAATTCGCCCTCGCCGGGATAACCGCTCACCTCGGGTAATGGCGGCGGCACCTCAATGTTGATCGGATCGGGCGCATGCGGGGGCGGGGCTGACGGCGAATTCCCCATCATTGGTTTCCCCGGGCTAAGCTCTGGCCGAGCGGCATCTCCGCACGGAGCAAGATGACGCACCGAAACCGTAGACTCGCGTCCATTTGGCAGCAGCACTCAAGCGTGCTCGGGATTGCTTGGAGAATACCAACCTTGTCGACGAGCGGGTCGTATTTACTCGGGTGAACCGCGCGTTTGAGGAAAGCCATTCCGGGCTCGGCAAGCCAGCCAGGCAAAGATCGGACAGCAGCCGAACTGTGCGAGTAACGAAATAAACGATCGTGAGGAGTTTGATTTGTAGCGGTGCACAATAAAGTCCTGATCGAGTTTAACGCCCCGTGTACCATCCAGGCCCATCGGTCTAGTCCTAGTCCGTGGGTCTTGAGGCCAAAAGTAATGGCTTTCCATATAATGCCATTAAATCTTTCCACCTGACCGTTCACCTGTGGCCTGTACGGAGTAGTATAACTAGAAGCGATATTTCGCTGAAGTAAAAAGGTTCACATCTTGGGACAAAAACACAGCACCTCGATCGTTGTGGACATAGGCCGGATTCCCGAACATGGAAAACAAAATCTGCAGACACCGGATAACCGACCCAGCGGACATATCACTGCACGCAAAAAGGAAAGGGAATCTGGAGAACTTGTCGACTATCATGAGAAGGTAGCGAGAGCTACCCGAAGCCGGTAGACTAGCAGATGCAGGTAGACTCGAAGCCGTTAGGGGCCCTTTGAAGTCCATAGACAATCTCTCCCATGGCCTAGTAGCCTGGATCAGTGTACCCATCTGCGGTTTATAGAAACGAGGTTTAAATTCAGCACAAACGGGACAAGTGCGACACAGTCGACAAATGTCCTCAACAGAGTAGGGCAAATTGCGGCAGCACACAAAATGAGCTAGACGAGTCACACCAGGATGGCACAACGTTTCATGAAGAACACGCAGAACCTCAAAGGAGGTGAGACTCGTGCACACCGCTGGTCATGATAGTGCGTCCACTGCAAGATTATCCCGCCCCGGGCGATACTTGATGCTGAAGCAATAATCTGCTCATTCAATGTGCCACCGAGTGATTTTTTCGTTCTTAATGTGTTGAGCATGGCATGTATCGTACATGAAAGTGACACTTTGCTGATCAGTGATGACCTCAAAACGTTTGCCAAGCAAATATGGTCTCCAACGCCTAATAGACTCAACTATGGCGTACGCTTCTTTCTTGACAGACGAGTGACGTCTCTCCGCTGAGGAGAGAGTCCTTGAAAAGAAGGCCACAGGTTGCCCTCCTTGAGAGAGCGAGGCAGCTATTGCGTGGCCCGACGTATCGCTTTCCAAAACAAAGGGAATGTTTTCATGTATAGATGACACAGCGGCACAAGCTATATCTGACTTCAGTCCATGGAAAGCAACCTTGGCGGCGTGACACATGGGGAACACTTTGCAATCCAAAAGGGGGCAAATCTTTTCAGAGAAATTTTGGCCCCACTTTGAATAATGTGCAAACAGCCCGAGGGCACGCTACAAAGAAGCACAATCATGTGGCAGGGCCATGTCGAGCAAGGGTCGCAGTCGCTCTTTGTCTGGGGTGATTGTGCCCTGCGTCATGGTGTACCCCAGGAGCGACATTTCGCCTTGTTCAGAGTCAGACGGTACTTGCGTGCAACCTGGAGGAAGCACTGCAGATTAGCATCATGGTGAGCTTGATCGTACCCACAAACCGTTAAGTTGTCCAGGTAAACAAAGACATCTGTTAATTGTTCCTTAGCAATCATGTCATCGATGGCCCTTTGGAAGCATGACCCCATTTGTGACTCCGAAAGGCAAACGAGTGAACTGGTACAACCGCTAACCGGATTCAAAACCCGTGTAGATGCGATCGGCTGCAGCAATTGGAATTGATGATACGCACTACGGAGATCTAAAGTGATGTACCCCGCGTACTGTGCCACCTGTCGGACCAGGGCATCCAATCCTGGGAGTGGGTCGGCATCTAATTCCATAAATCTATTAATAGTCTGTGAGTAGTCAATTACCAAGCGTTTGCGATGATTTTCGGTCTGGACAACCAAAACTTGGGCTCTCCAAGGTGATCGACTAGGTTCGATTATTCCCTCTTTCAGAAGGCGGCTAGTCTCCTCAGCAATAAATTGCGTGTCAGCCCGGGAGTATCGTCGCGATTTAATGGTGACCGGGGTGCAGTCAGGAGTCAGATTGGGAAACAGCGACAGGGGTTCTATTTCCATCCCGGCCAGAGCACACACAGAAAGAGTATTATCACCCCAAAATTCCATTTCTAACCGACCATGACGACGAAGGAAATCGTGACCCAACAATACTTCTGCACATAACGTTGGTAAGACCATTAAATGAACATCTGGAACATTTGGCCATTGATCACTAGCTTCAGCCGACATTCTCCTTTAGTACGCATCCAAAGTACCTGGGAAGCCATGAAAATATGGCGCGATGTCCCGAGACTCGGCCAGCCATGCTGCTGGACGAGTCTCATGTCAATATAGCTCTCAGTCGAGCCTGTGTCAATCAAGGCATTTGCCATCTGACCCTCAATCAGCACTGGAGCAACAGGGCTGGATATTCCTGGCGGCCCGGAAGATGTCGAGATATCTAGATGTGGCGATCGAGCCTCACGCGTGGGCCCGACACTGGCCAGCGTCGCGCGTGGAGCCGATCAAGCCCCGCGCGGTGAGATGATCCCAGTCAAGGTCACGCGGGGTGCTGATTGTGCCTCGGGCGGTGAGAGGATCATGGACAGTGTCGAGCGCATACGCCGGCCTTGTGACGAGCGGTATACTTTTGCAAAATGACCTTTCCAAGAGCACGAGTGACATGTCGCTTCCCACGCCGGGCAAACTGACCTCAAATGATTTCTGTTTCCACAGAAAAAGCACTTAGCGTTACTCCTGGCAGATGGGGCCACGGCAGCAGCAGCTGTCAAACCCGTGCCTGAAGCTTCGGGAGCTTCCGTTGTCTCCGTTTCCAGCGGAGGTTCGGCAATCGTGCGCTCCGCTGTAGCAGCACTCTCCGGACATTTCTCTCTGGTTAAGCCTGCCGTGACGTATGGGCGGCCGTACGCTTTCGATTGTGTCTGTGCCTCGTGAAGTACGAGAGCCAAATCATGGGCCGTCTGTAGCGTTAGATTCGGCGTCTCCAGCAATCTCTGACGTGTTATCAGAGAGTAGATCCCCGAGACAAAAGAATCGCGCATAAGATCATCGCACACCTGTTCGTGCGTTCGGACTTCAGCAGTACAGTCTTTAGCTAAACGACGAAGTTCCTGAACGAAGTGGTCGATGGATTCCGAAGGGTCCTGTTGCCGTGAAGCGAGCTGGTAACGAGTGTAGACCACACTCCGAGTCTTAATGTAAATTCTACGTAGCTCGGCTTTGGCGTTGGCGTAAGTTTCACATTGGGAAATATACTCATAGACGGAATGCATCATGTGGGAATGTAGAACAGCTAGCTTGATCTCGTCCATGAGGTCTGCTATGGGCTTGCAGGTAGCTTGTCAGCAGACGCAACCAGTGTTTGATGTATGTTGAAATATGTTGAAAAAGTCAAAACTTTACATGGGGTGTACTTACTTTTTCACGTGACTGTAGGTGTGACACATGGTGTGTGAATCTTGCACTCCTCACCTTGTACTCCCTTTACTCACATAAATTACTTCCATTTCCTTGCTTCCAAAGTCAAATAGTGATAGACATGATTATCTTTGCTAAGTCCTTCCTTGACGCTTTTTCACAACTCACAACAAATATAAGCCTCATAGTTCATGTGTTACCATTTTATGTGCTGCCATGTGTATGTATGTCATGTGTGCTACCATTAAGTATCGCTCGTCACTGTTGGTCAGACTGAGACGTCACGTTTCTTGATAATATCATTACTTTTTCTATGCCTCCGCCGACGAAGTCGCCGTAGCCATTATGTTTTCAGGTTGTCCGTCCGGCTGTCCGTCCATCCGTGATAGGTTTTCGTTACCGCGATAACTTGAGAACGGCTGAAGGGATCTTAGTCAAACTTGGTACAGGTATGTATAATGAGGTAAAGATGAACTGGTTAGATTTTGGGGTCACGAAGTCAAAGGCCAAAGGTCCGAGGTCATGTTAGTTAAAAATCCTGTTACCGCGATAACCTGTGAACCAGTGCTAGGATTCTGACCAAATTTGATACAGTTATGTAGAATGATGTAAAGATTAACTAATTAGATGTTGGCGTCAAGAGGTCAAAGGTCAAAGTCAGCCATATGTATAACTTGAGAACAGCTGAATTGATCTAATTCAAACCTGGTACACATATGTATAATGATGTAAAGATTAACTGTTTACATTTTGGCCTAAAGAGGTCAAAGGTCAAAGTCTGTAATAGGTCTATAACTTGAGAACTGCTGAAGTGATCTAATTCAAACCTGGTACACATATGTATAATGATGTAAATATTAACTGATTAAATTTTGGTCTAAATAGGTCAAAGGTCAAAGTCTGTAATAGGTCTAATACTTGAGAACGGCTAGAGGGAACAAATTCAAACTTGGTACAGATGTATATATAATGATGTAAAGATTAACTGATTAGACTTTGGGGTCCAGAGGTCAGAGGTCAGAGGTCATGTCAGGTAAAAATGTGATAACTTGTGAACAGCTGAAGGGATTTGAATTAAAACTTGGTACAGGTATGTATAATGATATAAACATGAACTGATTAGAATTTGGGGTTAAGAGGTCAAAGTCTATAATAGGTCTATAACTTGAGACTGGCTGAAATTATATAATTCGAACTTGGTACAGGTATGTATAATGATGCAAAGATGAACTGATTAGATTTTGGGGTCAAAGGTCAGAGGTCATGTCAGGTAAAAATGTGATAACTTGAGAACAGCTGAATGGATTTAAAGCAAACTTGGTACAAGTATTATAATGATGTAATAATGTGGGAGGAGGCATGTCGGTCAACGTTATGACGTCAAAGAGTGTCGTTATTTTCTTTATCGATATTTTATTACTTCAAAATTCTTACTGACACATCTGCATGTGTGCATTTCCAATGGTTATACCACTAAGTAATAAGTCGATAATGTAAACATAAAACTGAAATGTTGAAATGACACAAAGAAAATACACTTTTAATTTGAGGGCCAACATCACAAAGACTGGGAAGGTGCTTCGGATAATGTTTTGTTGAAGCATCTGGATCTCTTTTTCAGTTTTGTAAATTGATGAAAAAGCTCATAAAACTATAACTTACTACTTAATATGATGGATTCAATGTTCTTTGTTGGTGTCCGACAAATCACCCACATGAAACATCAAGAGATCTCCTAATTATCAGATGAACATCACACAGAATATTAAGTATTAATGAAATGGATTAAAGGGCATTGGGTTATTGCTTGATTGGTGATTTACAAGACAACCTGCTGGAGAGCAAAGAGATGATCAACACCAGTGTTTATTTAATTATACTGATGTTCCAGACCATCCAATTAATTGAGATTGCCCTATTTGGTATTCTCCATCTGAGCGCAAATACCATGAAGCTGTAGCTCCCAGGTATAAACTGTCACCCAGGTATAAAGTGCAGGGTGAGATTTGTAAAAATTTCCAGTGGGGGGGGATAAAGTTGACAAACATTATGGATTTTATTGCTATTTCTGACTTTTACAACTTGCAAGCTATACATACGCAACAGCAACATAAAGCTGAAAAGTCACATTACAATTAAAATATATAGCAAATACATTCCTAACACTGAAAAAAAGTAATGAAAAAATAATTTTGGAGCTATTTAAGCTCCACATGTACAGAATCAAAACGTATTACCACTTCAAGCGAAGTTTGACAGACATTTATATTCACAAAAGCCAGATGAAAAAATTCAAATTGATTTTATAAACGCCAATTTCGCCAAGGTTCTTATAGTTTTCTGCTAATACCGGGAAATGTACAAAGCTGAGGGAGAGTAAGAAGACCGATAGTCTAACGACAACGTAGCCATCTGCAGATAGACCAGCGGGAAGAAGCTCTAAAAGTAGACATACCCCTACCAAAGGTATAGCAAGTTGAAAGTGGTATCAAATTGAAGCTTAGGCTCTCTTGTTTCCAGAAATGATGTACTTTGCAAAATAGTTGTACAACATGTTCCTTTAATCACTTTTCTGCCCTAAACTCACCCGAAAATAGTACCTCCACGAACCTTCAAATTGTTTGATTCTAGTGCCACTGTTGTCTACTTTCTAGAAAGTGTCCAGAGGGTACTCAGAGGCCTTCCGGCAACTCTTTGAAAACAAGTCAGAAGGGAATGTACATGAGGAGCTTAGCTCATCACGGATCTCAAGGGACAAGTCAGATGTGACCGCCATAAAAGATTACATCATAAACCACTGCCAGAACCCCTTCGATTTGGATAGCATCCCTAAGGAGCTGATCAACATTACTACTGGGCAGATTGCGACCAAAGCTGTTGAGGAATCTCTGACATCCATTCCAGAAAGAGGCAAGACCATCATCGACAACTTCATAGCTGAACGGCTAATGGATGGAGAAGCCAAGAGCTTTTGGGATACTATTCCCAAACATACGGTGGTGACCTTTGCGAGCATGAAGAAGGTATTGACTTTTGACAAGGAGAGGAAAATGGTTCTTGATCCGGAGGTACTGTTCCGTCGTTTACTATCAGTTGCAAAGCATCGTGACATTGACATGAGGATGGTTTTGTCATTTGAGTTGACCCCAGTTCCACCTGCATTGTTCCATGATGACGGAACCATGAGAAAAGCCACAAAATCAGATCTAGCACACAAGCTGGAGGAAAACGTTCCCCTAAGAAACTGAACTGAAATCCAAGGGTCACACCCCCAACAGCATACATCATTGATGGCATGAGCTTTGTCCAAGGTGTGAATGAATCACAATTCAAAACCTTTGATGACCTTGGACAAATAGTAGTCAAGAAGTTGACCACACTGTGCAGAAATCCTGACCTTGGTATTGAGATGCTAGTGTTGGTGTTTGACCGTTATGACATGAGCTCAAATATCAAAGGCAAAGAACGTCAGCGACGTGGAGACATAGGTGCTGATGGTCCATCTCACAGGATCATGGGAGACAGACAAATTCCCAACTCCAGGCAGTTTCTCAAGAAAGGACAGAACAAAGCAGCCCTCATTTACTTTTTAAGGAAGTACATAGAGGAAAAAGCCCCAGAGAAAATTCCTCAAGAAAGGAACTTGTCATTGCTGGAGGTCATCCCAATCGAGAAGTTGTGAGAGAGATAACTGATCACAGAACCAGAGATTTGGAGGAGCTTTTCTCAACCCGTGATGAGGCAGATACCAGGATGATCTTGCATGCCACACATTCGTAATCCTTTCCCCGTACCATTGTCAGATGTGATGATACGGATGTCCTAGTTATTTTGCTGTACTACAAAAGTAGAGGGGAATTAATCAATGACGTATACCTGCATTCTGGCCACTCAGGAAAGTTTGTCACCCATGAGCGGTTCATTCCAGTGTCAAAAATTGTTGAGGCAATTGGGAAGAAGCAGTGTTCCATCCTACCAGCTGCACATGCCCTTACAGGCTGTGACTTAACTAGTGGTTTCTTCAAACTCGGGAAGCGCACAACATATACCATCCTCCAAAAACACCAGGATACTCTGATGGGATTGGCAGAAATTCACTGTCCAGATAAGGAGGCTGGATTTGCTGCTGCTAGAGAGTTCCTCCTCTTGATGCATGGGGAAGGTATCAAAGGTAAATCATGTGATACCCTGGATGAACCGTGCTTTAGGATGGCAACCTCAACTGACAAACCCGTGTCATCCCTTCCACCCACTGATGATGTCTTCATGCAACATGCTCTGAGAGCCAAGTTCCAGTAGTCACATTCTGGTCTGGTGCAGTAGTCACATTGCAAATCCCAGGACAAGGGATCCCACTGAATATGTTTGGGTCAACTATGATGAAGACCTGCAGTGTGTGAGAAGTCACCCCAAGGGAACTATGTGACTTGACCCACCTAGACAGGAAGGATACAGACTGCACTGTTGGTAGAAAATGTCCTTGTGTCTTGGCTGGCCTGAAATGCATAGAAATATGCAACTGCAACAACTGCCTGCAACTGCAACAACATGTTCCTATTAAAGGGGAACATGTGCCTAAACACTGTCACGATATTGCAAGATGATGAGGATGAGGATGAAGACTAAAATGATGTTTTGGTAATCGAGCTCGCCACTTTCAGGGTATGATGTCACCTCCCCGCAGCCTGCTCTGAAAACGCCCACAAAGACCCCCATAGACCCAGCACAACTAGGTAATAGGAGAAATGCATCATCAAAGTACATAAAACTCAGAAATGCAAGTCAAAGTTGTGTAATGAGACAATCAATTTTAAAAAGTCAAAAAATAATGAAATGTGTGCAATTGCGGTGTTTTGTTATTTTGGAAATAAAACGTGAGTCATGGTAATTATTATAACTTTATTCCGAGCCTGATTTTTCTAGATAGTAGACAACAGTGACACCATTTGAAGTCAACATCCACGTTGTTATATCCTTTAACAGCTAATCAGGAAGCAAACTCTGACAAAAAATCTGAAAAAAGGGACAAAATGTAATTGTTTGGGGGATGACTGACCCCTGATAATAAATGCAGCCCCAAAACAGCCACAGAATACTTCTACATAGTATTATCGACAGGAAAACAGTAGGATACGTGGCTTAATTGTGATTTCCCCTCACTAGAATCAAACAATTTGAAGATTCGTGGAGGTACTATTTTCAGGTGAGTTTAGCGCAGAAAGTGATTAAAGGAACATGTGCAGCTATTTTGCAAAGTACATCATTTCTGGAAACTAGAGAGCCTAAGCTTCAATTTGATACCACTTTCAACTTGTTATACCTCCGGTAGGGGTATGTGAATTTTTAGAGCACTTTTCTGCTCTCTGCCACTGGTCTATGAGTAGAGGATTTGCTGTCCCACTGTCATGTGACCAGACCCTCAGATCTGATTGGTGGACATTTTATGGAACATACATACCTACACCAGACGGAAAGCCAAACGCTATGTCGTTAAAAATATGGCTGCCAAACCACTTGACCAATGACGTCATCAATATTTTTTTCTAGGCCAATTTATCCCTAGATCACGCTCACAAAAATTCATACTGATCGGATCAAGCGTTTTACTTGTCGATTCATGATGTCATAATGAAGGCACCTATGACATCATCATTCACATGTTATTCTTCATGGGGAGTACTTCACAATGATCCACCATTCAACGGAGATATAGAGGTGCAAAGTTTTTAGTTTTTTCCAAGATGGCGCCCGTATTCATATCATATTTTATTTATTTTTATAATACATCTTTATCATATGACATCATATTTATTAATAACAAGACCGAAAGTCTAACAATGGAGTAGCCGGGTTTGTTTGATACTTTAGTTGAAGATAAACATAATGACGTAGTGTGGCACAAAACTGCTGCTACTTTAATATATAGAAGATATATTTTAACCTCCAGTAACATTTCAGTCACTACGAAGGGATTAGTGTTACAGTTACATTTATTATAATATTAACGTTACGTTATCATTATTATGAAAATGATATTACTATTTAAAAAAACCGAGGCCAATTCCTTACTTCCGCGGCTACACCGCTTATCATTGATTCATGAACCATACACCGCTTCAATCCATTAGCTTTCCATTCACAACATTGGGATTCAAGTGTTATGGTTATATTTACAATATTATTATTATTATTATTATTATTATTATGAAAACGATACTACTGAAACGATACACGACTGTATTAAGAATCCTGGGATTAATTTGTTTGAAGCGGTCTGAAGGTGAGGCATGAAGCCTAAGGTCATATTGTTGGAAGAGCCGTAACGTCAATGCTTTCTATATTTAATGGTCCTTTTAACAATCGGTTTGTTTGTGTTTCACACTGAATGAAAAACGTAAAGGTAGAGCATGGTGATTGTGATATATGACAGGTTCGATGATATGTTTGGCCTGAATGAAATTGGAATTAAAATGGCGGTGTGTGGAGTCTGCCGCCGTACCGCCGTAATGACATCAGACGTAATCACATCACCCTGTCATGTGACTAGATCCTCAGCTCTGATTGGTATACGTTTGAGGGGACATACGGACGGACAAACACTGTTCTAGATGGCTTTGCCCTATGGGCTACGCCGTAAAAAAATTACACAAGAGGAGGCGCTCCGATGATGAAACTTTCGTGTCAATTGGACCAACGGTTGCAGAGAAAACGAATTGTAAATGGAGTAAACCCGCAAAATTCCGGTGAAAGGGACATGCATACATACATACAGACAGACAAATGCTGTTTCAGATGGCATTGCCCTATGGGCTATGCCATAAAAAGACAACAAAGCTTGAGAGACTGCGTCGCACGTCGCACGTCACATGACCCACCCGCCAGAGCCGTATGACAAACGACCATCACTTCCTCTTTACAATTAGCCAAATTGAGGCAGTCGTATATCAATGTCGACTCTACATATATGCACCATACACACTATAAAGTAAGATTTATTTTGTTTTCAATATAAATTCGAAATACAGCAACGTAATGACGATGATGTAGCCACTTTTTATTGGTTAATTTGCTGTGCTTCATCACATACAGACTTGTGAGATAATAACGGAGAAGTGGAATTCCCATCCGAGCCACTTTATACACCCAAAAAGCATGACCTGGATCCAGTGAAACCAAACTCCATTTTGCATTTTTTATTTATCATGTTTACCACGGTGTCCTGCTGATGTTATACAGTTTGTGTGGTTACAAAAAGCTTTTTAAAATCAGTTTGTGCTCAAAAAGATGCACCGTACATTTATCATTTTTAAAGGACGTCAAGCCGGACGCCTTAGGAGGACACCTGGTCATTTGTGGATGATAAAGATCCGACGATAACTTTTACGAAGTGTAGGCGCTATATCCCCGCCAGCCTACACAGATTCAACTAGAACGGCACTTGGTAGAGTACATACAGTTGTGGCCAAAAATATTGGCACCCTTGCACTTTATTCAAATTACAGTAACTCTAAAATAAACAAACTTTCTCTAAAAATACGTTGAAATTGACAAAAGTATTTGGTTTCCACAATTCTTTATTTCACTGTTAATATTACAGAACCTTTGTTTTTGATTCAGAACTTAATATATCCTTTTAAATCAGAAAAGAAAAATAAATGGCATAGGCAAAATTATTGACACCCGAGACTTAATATTTGTTGACACCTGAGACACCCGAGACCCACTCTTCCTGTGCAAACTGCTCCAGTTCTCCCCGATTTGAAGGGTGCCTTCTTTTTTTGTATACAAGATCGAGGCTCATGTAAGAGCTCGTGTACGTCTTCTCCCAACTGCTGTTTTCAGATCTCCCCACAGATGTTAAATGGGATTTAGATCTGGACTCATTGCTGGCCACTTCAGAACAGTCCAGCGTTTTGTCTTGAACCATTCCTGGGTGCTTTTTGAAATGTGTTTGGGTCATTGTCCTGCTACAAGACCCATGACCTTCGACGGAGACCCAGCTTTCTGACACCGGGTTGAACATTGTGCTCCAACATGCCATGGTAATCTCCTGATTTCATGATGCCATGCACACATTCAACACACTCAGTGCCAGAGGCAGCACAGCAACCCCAAAACATCACTGAACCTTCTCCATGTTTGACTGCAGGGAATGTGTTCTTTTCTTTGAAGGCTTCATTTTGTTTTCTGTAAACATAGAGATGATGTGCTTTACCCAAAAGCTCTAATTTGGTCTCATCTGTCCACAGGACATTCTCCCAGAAGGATTTTGGCTTGTTCAGGTTTTTGCTTGTTTTGGGTCTTTCTCTTTCAGCAGTGGGGTACTCCTGGGTCTCCTACCATAGAACCCCCTTTCATTGAGTTGGGGATGGATTGTGTGAGTTAAAACTGTCATACCTTGTGTCTGAAGGTCAGCTTGAATCTGTTTGGCAGTTGATTGAGGTGCTTTCTCCACCATTCGAACAATCCTTTGCTGCAATTTCTATCAAGTTTTTTTTTTGAGGCCACATCCAGGGCGGTTGGCTACAGTGCCATGGGCCTTAAACTTCCTGATAACATTGCATACAGTGGACATGGGAACATCAAGGTCTATGGAGATGGACTTGTAACCTTGAGATTGTCCATGCTTGGCTAAAATCTTGTGTCTGACCTCCTCAGACAATTCTCTGGTTTTCTTTCTTTTCTCCATGCTCATTGCAGTACACATAGTGACACAAAAGAGCAGAATGACTCCTTTTCTCCATTCAAACTGGTTGAATGAGTGATTTTTATATTGCAGGCACCTGCAACTCACCACAGGTGAGTTCAATTCCAAAGTAAAGGAGAATCACCTGCTCGAAATCTAATTATTTCTAATAGTGGGGCAACTTAGCATAACAATTGTGCATTTTGTGAGGAAAGCACCAAATTTGGCACACTAGTAGACTATCATATTATGAAAAGGTCTGGATATTGGGCCATCTCAGATTCAGAGATTTGATTTTTGCAAGATTTCGATTCGATTGGGATCGAAGAGAACACCTTCTTCGTCTTCTGTACAGTGAAGTTGCCAGCCCTGAATTCTCTAGCTACATCTGGGTGCTTCATTGGGAGTGCAATCATGTCCCTCAGGTGAACAGGGACCCACCTGGCATAATGTGTGTGGTCTAAGGCATGGAACCATGGGACCAGTTCCGTCAGGGCATCAAGGTACATCGTGAATGAAGCCTGCCGCAGAGAACGCACGTAGACCAGTACCAACATCTCTCGTTCCAGCACAGTTGCCCAGTACTGAAAGTTGGGAATGTCTTCTCCTCTCTGGTGACACAGGTCTTCGAACTCAGGCAGGTCTTCTGCATCATCAGCATATGTCATACAGTGGCGTTCATACGCACGGTGTTGCAGGATGTGCAGTGCCGCTGCAGTGATTTGATGAGCTCTTCTTGTGCGGGTGACGTGGGCAGCTCGCAGGAAGGAGTCGGCCGTCCCTGGCGTTGCAATCTCAGCTTCCAAATCTGCAAAATCTGCAAAATGTGCAAATCTTGCAAAAATCAAATCTCTGAATCTGAGATGGCCCAATATCCAGATCTTTTCATAATATGATAGTCTACTAGTGTGCCAAATTTGGTGCTTTCCTCACAAAATACACAATTGTTATGCTATATTTAGCTTAGCTGCCGGACGATAACAACTTCTAAAAGGTGCCAATAATATTGTCCGGGCCATTTTAGGATCTCTGTGTGGAATGAGCTAAGATTTCGTAATTTTTTCAGCTTTTTTTGTTTTGTTCCACTGCAAACCAAAGAAATACATTTGTGGATACCAAAAGGTTTTTTAATTTCAACAATTTTCTGGAAGAAATGGTGAATTATCTGAAAAAGTGCAAGTGTGCCAATAATTTTGGCCACGACTGTACCTCCGCCAGGCTGAACACTTTGTTTTGTATCCCACTAATAGGCCGGATTTGGATTCGGACATGAACCAAAATCTAATCGGCTTGTTCTTGTCACCTAAGCAACTCGTCCACCAAGTTTTTTTTGTCTTAACTCGTCCACACCTTTTTTGAATATCATGTTATATATCGCTTTTCGCTCGATCTCTCAATGGTGAAGAATCAATTTAAAAATTTTAAAAAATTCATATCCGAATCCATTTTCAGATCTTCACCAAAATCGGATCGATTGTTCTTTGTAACACACAACCGGTCCACCACGTTTCGTCCAAATCCGTCCACAACTTTTTGAGATCTTTTTCACAAATAAACAGACAACCAGACAAACAGACAGGGGTGAAAACATAACCTCCATCCACCTTCAGTGGTGAAGGTAAAAAAATTCCGCTTACCCAGTCATGAAAGACTTAGGCCAAAAACGTTCCCTGGCGAACCTCACAAGGAGCTGGGAATAATTTGATCCAGTAAAGAGGTAGTAGGAGTTTGATATGACTGAGTATAGTAAGTCAAGGTAGTGTAACCTTCAACACATTTTCAACACCCAACATCCCTTCATGCATCCTAGCTCAAGTCTTTCACGAACCGGCTGGGCAAGCCAGGCGATTGACTGATGGTGGCTCGGACTTTGTAATTTGTTCAGGAAGGGAGAGGGGGAAGAGGGGAGGAAGGAACAATAACTCACCTACGCCTCACAAAAGTCACAATGGGATCTTTAACCTCCACTAGCTAATGCTAACAGATGGGAGAGGCAGCTTAATGTCCATCAGAGGGACAGTGTACCCCTTGCTTACAAAACACCAATCTGATAGTTTATAGTTGTGTCGGGAATCGAACCCAAAGGTGACAGCTCAAGGGTGCACCACCTCTGCAACGTCCTCAGAGCTGCATTAGGAAATATCAGCATACTGTTTCATGAAATACAAGAACGGGAGACAATGGACAAATCACTATATTATATTTGAAGAAGCATCCCACCAACATGAGTTATATAATTTGGTCTCATCTGTACAAACAGAAGGCCAAACAGGAAAATCCAATTTGGAAGTATTATTAGGGATCCAATCCATCCAGGATACCTATTGCTTTTCTTGTTTGTTAGCCCGCCCACACACCAGGAGACGGGTTTTGCAATCACTTATGTGTGTCTGTCTGTCCTCGCGCGTGCGCACGTGTGTGTGTCATCATTTACAGCAATCCTTTAAATTATTTATATTTAAGTTTAGGAACAACCAATACTGTACAATTAATTAAATGCATTTTTAAATAAGAATTGAAAAAGAGAAATAAGACTTGAAAATCATAAGAGATAGAATTGTGAGAAGCAAAAATAAAAAAACACAAGATGTAGGTGTGTGTGTGTGTGTGTGTGTGTGTGTGTGTGTGTGTGTGTGTGTGTGTGTGTGTGTGTGTGTGTGTGTGTGGTCCGCAACTTTTTTTTTACTATTTGAGCTTTTGTCATCAAATTTTGACAAAAGCTTTATTATGATAATACGGAAAAGGTAAATTAATTATTTTGTCAAAAGGTCAGAAGGTCAAAGGTCAGCGTCACCTAAAATCATCAATTTTCATTCAATTGACCTGAAATTTCAATTTACCATTGGAGTTTTGTCATCAAATTTTCAAAAGAGCTTTATTATGAAAATATGGAGAAGGCAAATTAATAATATGGTGAAAAGGTCAAAGGTCAGTGTCACATAAAGTCGTCAAGTTTCATCCGATTGACCTGAAATTTTAAGAATTTGCGTATTGGGTGACAGAATTGGTTCACTAATCAAAAGGTAGGAGTCGATTGTTTTTTAGATCAAAAGGTCAAAGGTCAAGGTTGCATAAAATTGCCAATTTACCCCCGATTGACCTGAAATTTTAAGAATTAGCGTATTGGGTCACAGAATTGGTTCACTAATCAAAAGGTAGGAGTCGATTGTTTTTTAGATCAAAAGGTCAAAGGTCAAGGTTGCGTAAAATCCCCAATTTACCCCCGATTGACCTGAAATTTTAAGAATTTGCATATTGGGTCACAGAACTGGATCACCAAATCCAAAGCTGGAAACTGATTTTTTTATATCTAAAGGTCAAAGGTCAAGTCTGCATAAATCAGCAATTTTCAATTGGTATTTTTTAAAAACTGTTTTCGTTATTTTGAGCATAAGCAAGAAGACGAAGACGTCTGAATAAAACGGACAAGGATGGGCTTTGCATTTTCAGATGATTTCTAGTAACCCTCGCCAGAGGTAGGAGAGGGTATTGCATTTGAGTCCGTTTGTTACTTGGCAAATTTTTTTATTTTTTTTTGCAAGTATGTTGATCAGTCCGGTTTGTGTGTTTGTTTGTGTGTGTGTTTGTGTGTTTGTCTCTCTGCACACTTATACTTGCCGACAGGTCACAATTTTAAACCGATCTTCATGAAACTTCACCAAATGGTGGAGTTCGTGGTCCGACAAAATCCTATATATTTTTGAGGTCAAAAGGTTAAAAGGTCAACATAGGCCAAAGGTCATCCACTTTTTTCCAAATTTCTAAAATCCTCAATTTTCATCCGATTGACTTGAAATTTCAAGTTAATGACGTCATAATTGAAAAACTTGAAAAGTGAAAAGACTTGAAAAAAATGACGTCATAATTCGTCAAGTACGTAACTTCATCCGATCAAGATGAAATTTATTGAGCGTCATGTAGGCATAAATTAGTGTAGAAAAAATAATAATGATGATGTCATCAGTCACGTGGTTCGGCCGCCATATTTGTTTTAACACAAAAGCCTTAAAAAACACTAAAAACACATCATGGCAAAGATCTCTGATTGCTCTTTTTTGTTTTAATTGTAATTTCGCTGCACTTTTACATGTTTATTTACTTTTAAATTCATTTTCTCGGCAACCGTTGGCCCGATTGACACAAAAGTTTCACCATCGCATGCACCTAATCATGTATAATTGTATTAATGATAATTACGACGTCATAGGTCACGTGGTAGGGCGCGATCTTGGAAAAAACCGAAACACTTTGGACATCTCTGGAACCGGTGTACGAAAAAAATTGAAACTTGGCACACGTCAGGAACGCACTATGGGGAACAATATTTGATAGTGATAGCTTCATCTGTGCCTTCATTATGACATAATAATTGGATGTGTGGAACGCTTTATCCGATCAGTACGACATTTTTTGAGGGTCATCTATGAAGAAACTTAATGATAAAATTAAATTGATGACATCATCGGTGTCACGGATTGGCAGCCATATTGGGTAGAACATAAAAAACTTTTAAAATCTCCTTCTCCAGAATGGCTGACCAGATCGATGCAAAACTTAATGCATATGATCTACTAGACTTAGGGAATATAAAGTGTAATTTTTAACCTCAAAGGTTAATTTTTTTAACCTCAAAGGTTAACATGGTCTGGCAGCCATATTTGTTTTAACCTAAAATCTTTTAAAACCTCTCTAGAGCGGCTGGACAGATGGAGGGGAAACTTCACACACATGTTCCCCAAGCCTTGGGAAAACCATGAGTTCACGAATAAATCATAAGTCACATGGTCTGGCAGCCATTTTGGATTGAACAAAAATCTTTTAAAAAATTATTTCTTTTGAACCGCTCCATCCATCGATGTGAAACCTCACAATTATGAACCAGTGGTCAAGGGGGATACTTCTTTAAAATTTCATCGTGCACGGTTTGGCTGCCAGAATTTTTTAATTGCTTGATGAAGAAGAAACTCTAAAATACTATCTTCATAGATAGCTGATCGATCTCACAGGAGCGACCCAGACAGAGATCCCTCACATCCAAGATGTTGTGCTCTTGCCTACGTGAAGCCATGACTGCACAGCAGGGTTGTATCAAAGTGGGGCAAATTGGATCCCGGTCATAAATGCCCACAGTTATAAAGTCGCTCGGCATCGGTGGCCTGTCCAGTTATTAATTATTAATATTATTATTATTATTATTAATTTGTTTGATGGATCCAGTGATGCCCTCATAATTGAAAAACAACTTTCCCAATCATTTGAGCTAAAGAACTACATCATAATCAGAAAAAGCTAAAGGCAAGGCAAATTTAGCAGGTGCGGTAACAATTGAAGACAGATTGCTCCGTAGTTGAGCTTGTGACACGTCATTTCAGCATTTAAGGACACACTTTGTTTGGCATTTATCATGTGCAGATGTTTGGTGAAAATGTCATCCTCACACCCACCGATGATTGTGAAGGTTTGGAAATGTCAAATGAAAGGTCAACAATGTAATGCTTCCTGCGATTATCCCTTTCCAAATGCGAAGACCTCTCCCAGGCAAAACCGCATGGCTTTTCTAAAAACATCAGAAAAATGCTTTTGGAATCTGCCTTTTAACCTGTCAAACTACACTCAATCATCCACCATCACCATTAAAGCTACATGAAAAGTGCACGGCCTCATTGGGAGCCGGCTGCATGGAGAGCATACCTCCGCCAGGCTGAACAGTTTACGTTTTGTATCCCACTGATGGGCCACATCTGGATACGGATCTTCACCAAAATCGACTCAATTCTTCCTCGTCACACACCCAACTTGTCCACCAGGTTTCGTCCAAATCCATCCACAACTTTTTTGAGATATCCTGCTCAGAGTCAGACAAACAGACAGACAGAGCTGAAAACAAAACCTCAATCCACCTTCAATGGCGGAGGTAAAGATGGTTAAAATTATCCCCCGCAAAAGGTCGCAAAGCGTCGATGTTTCTTTTACGATATACAAAAGCTGCTTCTTTTTATTGTTTGGTTCTTTTTTTTCCAAATGTAAAAAAATTAAAAAAAAATTGATGCTTGATATTATGTTGGAAAGTATGTTTTGCCTGCTTGCCGTTTTGTAATAATTCTGAAAAAGAATAAGAATTTGAAGACTGAGAAAAACAAATAAATATGTGTCTTACAAAGTTTTTGCAATTGTTCCAAATTCTCTAATGGAATAGAAAGAAAGACATGCAACATTGGTTACCCGTTTAATGTACATGCGGAATAATCAATGGAACTCTCACCTCTGCTCTCCTCTCCCGGTGAAGGCTCGTGTTCGCCAATGCAATGTCTTGGACCCAGTCTTGTTTCTCATCTACATTAACGACCTCTCTGATGCAAATTGAAAATCCTCTGTTCATTTTATGCAGCTGACTCCACATTTTGTTGTCCAGCACCCTATTTAGGGTGGCCGGCGAGGGACCTCAAGAATAAATCAGTTGCATTTCATGCATAGTAATTTTATTTGAATTCTTACTAAATTTAGTGCTAATTCATAATAACCACAGTTATAAAGACGAGCAAAAAAGTTAAATGTGCATTTAAATTCTAGGATCGACTAGTGTTTATATTTCAGTCTTTTCCTGACATCATTCAGAATTTTTTTGTTCACCTGGAAGTGAAAGAACATGTTTTATAATTGCATTCTTCTGCAAAATTTGCTCTCTCCCTGTCCAGTTCGAGTCTGTTGCTCTCGTTGCTCCAAATAGTGCTCATAATTGAAACAAACCCATTCTGTGTGAGCATTGCTGCCTGCTATTGAGAATATGTCGGAGATGATTATCTTCATATTCTTGAAGTGTATCTGGGTTTTGCTGAAAAGTTTCAGAAACCTCTCCTCGCTCGTCTGGCAGTCTTTCATTTGAGGAGAGCACATAACAGTTTCCACAATGCCAAATTTTTCATAATAATTTCAAAATAACTTTTCATCAAAAAAAAATCATCAAAAACTAGAACGACACACTTTGACATTACGACGTCGACCGACATGCCTCCTCCCACATTATTACATCATTATAATACTTGTACCAAGTTTGCTTTAAATCCATTCAGCTGTTCTCAAGTTATCACATTTTTACCTGACATGACCTCTGACCTTTGACTTCTTGACCCCAAAATTTAATCAGTTCATGATTAGATCATATTACATATCTGTACCAAGTTTTAATTTAAATCCCTTCAGCTGTTCACAATTTATCACATTTTTACTTGATATGACCTCTGACCTTTGGCCTTTGACCTCGGGACCACAAAATCTAATCAGTTAATCATTACATCATTATACATATCTGTACCAATTTTGAATGAGATCACTTCAGCCGTTCTGAAGTTATAGTCCCATTACAGACTTTGACTTTTGACCTCTTCACCCCAAATTATAATCAGTAAACTGACCTTTACATCATTATACATATCGGTACCAAATTTGGTCAGAATCCCATCACTGGTTCACAAGTTATCATGGTAAAAGGATGTTTACCTAACATGACCTCTGACGTTTGGCCTTTGACCTCGTGAGCCCAAAATCTAATCAGTTCATCTTTACCTCATTATACATACCTGCACAAAGTTTGACTAAGATCCCTTCAGCCGTTCTCAAGTTCTGCAGACTCTCTGCAGACTTGGACAAAATCAGAGACTGGTCAAACAAGTGGAACATGTCTTTCAATCCTGACAAATCTCACACTCTTACGATGTCTCTCCGAAAAGACCGACTGGACAACCCTCCCATCCACTTTCTGAATAATCCTCTCCAAGAAGTTCTGTCACTCAAGCTTTTGGGTCTCACTATCTGCCATGATCTTTCTTGGGAAAACCACATTTCAAATCTGGCCTCCAAAGCCAGTCGCCGACTGGGCATCCTCCGTCGTGCGAAGTCCTTCCTTGGCACACCTGAGCTCCTCACCACATATAGTCCTTGAGCCAACCGGCCATATTTTGAAGTGAATGCTCCGGCAGGGGGAGTAATTCTCATTATGATTTTCCATTAGACCAATGTCTCAAGTGTCAGAAAAGGTGTGATGGACATCTGAGAACGGTAGCTTAGTGCCCGGATGGACGCCATCTTTGAAACCACCCAGCTCGAAAATGCCCATTTGGTGGGGTACATTGTTGCACGTGTATCTGGACTTCTATACTAGCTATCGATGTGCGGTTGACGACTAAATATACGTCCGATGTGTACCGTCTAAATAAAAAATAATATGAAGCATTTTGTTTTAGATTAATTATTATAAAAATCAATTATCGAAAAAAAATCATATATTTTTCAATATTTTATTATTAGACTTGTACTTTTTTTAGTGAAACAACACTGGTATGATTTTCCAAATTATGCATTGTGCTACACCGTTTATCTGTCTATAAAAATAACTCAAAAACTAAAACATATCATCCACCACGAGTGTACACAAAAAATATATGAAAAGGCATGCACTTTCCACAAACCGAAACTATGTCAGTTGGAATTTCCCGCTGATAATCAACCCACAGAACCCAGTGCCGAAAGTGACGTCAGTCTATTCTATATCTATATTCTATATTCTATATCTCAGTCTGAGATTTGTTGCGGTGACCTGATTAATTTCTGAAGGGGGGGGGGGGGGGGTGGGTGGCTTAAGAACTAAAAGTGAACATGTTAGATGGCGCCACATACAACTCTATTATAGAGTTGTATTGTGGCGCCATCTAACATGTTCACTGACTTGGATGAGTATGTCTATGTAAGCTGGCGAGCTTTTCGGATATCGGAGTAATCTAACGTCAGTCTTTTTGTTCTTTCAGCTGAGATGGCCGGTGTCGAGGCGAAACGGGCGAAGATTGAACCTGAGTCCGGAACGTGCATCCTGTGCAGCAAGAAGTCGCCACTCTCTGAACTAAGCAAGGCAGCGGGCAACAGTTCTTGGAAGACATTGTGTGACGCAGCCGCAGTTAGAAACTTTTATCCAATTCTAAAGCTAGTCCAAGAAGGCGCAGTTGAACTTCCTAATATTCCAATATTATACCATAGGGCTTGTAGATCAGACTTCACTCACAAAAAACACCTAGCTACTTTGACCAATGCAGCTAGAAGTTCTTCAGTTGATACTGGCGATGCGGTGCGACGGCGATCATCACGGGAAGAGACAGGATCAACTTCAACGGTCTACGATGATAAATGCATTTTTTGCCAGCGTGCTTCAAAATTCATAAAAGGCAGTCGTACCCGTAAAACAGTTGTCTTGGCTGTTGAACTTCGAGCAGATAAGACAATAAGAGATGCTGCGACAGCTCGCAATGATGAGAGAGTTTTGGCATTGACTACACGAGATATGGTTGCAGCTGAGGCTCGCTACCACTTCTCCTGCTATAGAAACTACACACGGCCCCAAAAACCTCAAGTAGAAACTGACATTGAAGATAATATCGAGAAAAAAGAAATGATACGATGTATATTCAATTTCATTCGCACTGACTTGTTCTTGAACCCGAGGATTGTTCCAATAGTTGATGTTGCAACAGATATCCTGTCTTCAGATACATTTTCAGTTGATGTTCGTGACTCCATCAAGAAGAATCTGCAGCGCACATTACAAAGAGAGTTTGGAGAATCGCTCATCTTCTTCAATGTGAAACACCGTGTATACTTGATGCCCGATAATCTGACAAAGCGAGAGATTGCTGCAGAGTGCGTAAACCTGAAAGCAGAAGTGAAAGCATTTGAACGAACGGACGGTGAAAGTAACATTGTGCGTGCAGCTACTTCACTGCGACACCAGATCAAAGATGCTCATTACAATGAACGTTGGCCGCCTCAGCCAGCAGAACTCACTTCAGATTACGTGAAGATACCAGATTCTCTTCGTGTATTTCTGCATACTTCGATTTGCGGGAGTGGGGGTAGCTCTGCGCGTGCCGACACACTGGCATGGTCGATGGCTCAACATATCATCAATGCTGTACACCGGGGTACCATCAGAACATCGAAGCATGTCCTACTTCCGTGGGTCATGAAAACGCTCACCGGTAATACAGAGGTCATCAGAATATTGAATCGACTCGGGCACGGATGTTCGTACACAGTTCTGGAAGAAATCGAGACAGCGCTATGCATAGACAAATTAGCAAGTGTGGAGAAAGATACAGTACCACTTCCGTCACATGTGCACCCTTCGGTCCCGACTGTATTAGCATTCGATAACATCGACAGGCTAGAGGAATCGCTGAGTGGTGGCGGAACATCGCATCGCGTCAACGGTATCATCGTCCAACCGAAGTCGCAGTCGTGTTTGCCGCCCCAACCTCCATCGGCAGTATCCAAAGCAGATAAGAAGCGATCTATCCCGTCATCCAGCGATTTAGTTCCAATATACAGCGGTGGGAAACGAGAGGGCCCACCTGCAATCAAGCCTGCAGATCTTTCTGACACTCTTGCAGGCGCAACATCCCTTGCGCAGCGCCGAAATCACGTATGGATTATGACTCGCATGCTGGAACCATGCGACCAGACAATCAGTTCGTGGACTGGTTTCAACATCATGACTAGAGATCGTGTTCAGGTGACGGAAGATGTAGTTGGCTACCTGCCGGACTATAAACGCGCCTGCCACAGATATGGCAACAGTGCAAGAAATCCTCAGAGAAGCTCTGAACATCATGTCATCACTTCAGCTTGAGCGTGAAAGGGTCAATGAAAAAAACGAACAAAGCTGCACTTGCGAAACACATGGAAGGTCTTGTGGAACCAGCCGAGAACGTTGACAAGCGAAGTGCAACAATAATTGATGCGATGGCTCTCATACAAAAGATGCATGGCGAGAACGACACGTTCGAAGAACTATCTGACCGCATCCTTGCTGCAGCGCTTCACGCTGGTCAAGGCAGTGAGCGCATCGATGTTGTCTTTGACACATACACAGAAGAATCCATCAAAGCAGCTGAGCGTGTGAACCGCGGTTCAAATGAAGGCATCAGTTTCAGCGAGATCGGACCCGCACACAAAATCATGAACTGGCGGCGTCTCCTTGCTTGCAGCCAGACAAAGGAGAAACTGGTTGTGTTTCTGGCGGAGTCGTGGAAACATGAAACAAATCGCGAAAAGCTAGGCAACAGAACACTGTATGTCACCTGTGGTGAAAAATGTCTGGTACTGACCCACGATAGGTGGAAGTTGGTGCAAGCACTCGAATGTAGCCACGAGGAAGCAGACACGCGTATGTTTCTCCACGCAAAGCACGCCGCTACCCACTACAAGACGATCATCTTAGTGGCAGATGACACCGACGTTCTGATCATCAGTCTTCATCTCAGCAGAACCATCGATAGTCAGCTCTTCATCAGACGAGGAACAAAGGTTCGAGTCAGAATGATCGACGTTGGAAAGTTGGCTGCGGTATTGGGGTCTGGAGTTTGCAGTGCATTGCCAGGGCTTCATGCATGGAGCGGGTGTGACACTGTGAGTGCTCTGGCTAGCCAAGGAAAGATAAAGGCTTTGAAGCTTGTGCAAGCGAATGAGCTGTATCTTCAAGCATTCACAGATCTGGGATCTTCGTGGAATGTACCAACAGACGTCTTCAATAGCATTCAGGCCTTCACGTGTCAGCTGTACGCCAAGAACACGAAGATTGTCGGTGTTAATTCGCTCCGTTATCACATGTTCTGTGCAAAGAAGGGCCAGATCGAATCTGGACAATTGCCGCCTTGTGAAGACTCCTTGATGCAGCATACGCTTAGGGCCAACTATCAGGCGGCTATCTGGCGACGCAGCCTTGAAAACCTACCAGACGTCCCAACACCATCAGCAGGACATGGTTGGGAACTCGATGATGGCGGTTCGCTCACAATCCGATGGATGGCGGGTCTACCAGCTCCAGATGTCGTCTTGAATCTCATCTCATGCACATGCAGAAGGACGTGTCGACCGTCAGATTGCTCCTGCATACTGAATGGGTTGAAGTGCACTGTTGTGTGTAAGCTGCAGGGATGCTCCAACATGGTGCAGGATGATGCTATCGTGGCTCAGGATGCCAATGACTCTGATGGCGACTCTGATGATTAACTTTGTGTGCACTGTATATTGTATAGCATATGTTGTTCTCTATTATAATGCAGGCCAAATTGCCTGAAAATCTTTATAGACAGATAAACGGTTTAGCAAAATGTATAATTTGGAAGATCATACCGGTGTTATTTGACTAAAACATGACATGTTCAATGATACCTCCGCTTGCTTATTAGGAATATACATCGTATGGTGTTAAAATCAGCTCCATACGTCTTTCCAAACTCTAGTAATGAATAATTAATATAATTGGCGGCCATTTTGAAATCCAAGATGGCCACCAAAGTGCAGATTTCCTATGTAACAATTTCCGCCTGCTTATTAGATATCGTATGGTGTTAAAATCCTCTCCGTACGACATTCCTAACTTGCGTTATCGTCAGAATAGATAATGCCAGCGGCGGCCTAAGTCATTTTATGCCTCTTTACATTTATTTGTTGTAAACTCGTGGTGGATGATATGTTTTAGTTTTTGAGTTATTTTTATAGACAGATAAACGGTGTAGCACAATGCATAATTTGGAAAATCATACCAGTGTTGTTTCACTAAAAAAAAGTACAAGTCTAATAATAAAATATTGAAAAATATATGATTTTTTTTCGATAATTGATTTTTATAATAATTAATCTAAAACAAAATGCTTCATATTATTTTTTATTTAGACGGTACACATCGGACGTATATTTAGTCGTCAACCGCACATCGATAGCTAGTATAGAAGTCCAGATACACATGCAACAATGTACCCCACCAAATGGGCATTTTCGAGCTGGGTGGTTTCAAAGATGGCGTCCATCCGGGCACTAAGCTACCGTTCTCAGATGTGCATCACACCTTTTCTGACACTTGAGACATTGGTCTAATGGAAAATCATAATGAGAATTACTCCCCCCGCCGGAGCATTACTTTTGGTCTGGCTCAAGGACTAATACAAGGCTTTCATCCGCAGCTCAATGGAATACTGTTCTCCCCTATGGGCCGGTGCTCCTGCCTCACACCTAGCTCGTCTTCACGCTGTTGAAACCAAAGCGTTCAGAATCATTGGAATCTCCCGCGATGAAGCTAACTCCAAGGGCCTTTCACTCACTCACCGCAGGCAGGTTGGTGGTCTTTCCGTCTTCTACTGACTCCTCTCTGGCCTCCCCCCCCCCCCCCCCCCAGCTCTCTCTGGGCTCTGTCCCACTAATATTCCTACAGGTCGCACAAGATCTGCCTGCAACCCTCTTATGGTTAGACTGCCAAAATCAAGACTCTCTGCTCACCTTCACTCTTTCATTCCTCTTTTCTCCCGCCTCTGGAACAAACTCCCTCACTCCCTTCAATCCCACTCCTCCCTCCAGGTCTTTAAAACAGCTGTTCACCACCACCCCCATTCAAATCCTTGATCTTTTCTACCCCCGTTATTACACCCCAAATCCACCTCTTTCAATCTCCGACTTCATTCTTGAAATTCCTCGTCGTGTCAATTTGTTTTCTACCATGTACTCCCCCCCCCACCCCAGCCCTCTCCCTTCCACAGATCTTCCGATGTACCTGTTCTCTACTGTTGTGCTTGTGTTTCCCTCTCTCTCCCCATCTTGTCTCTCCCTCCCTTTATTGTTTAATGTGTCCGTTTATGTTTTTTGTGTTTTATGTGCTCATGTGTGTTTAATGTGCTAGCTCTTGCACGAGCCTCGATCTTGTATACAAAAAATGAAAACAAAAATTATCGCGGCAACGAAAAACTATCACGGCCGGACGGCCAGACAGCCAGATTGACGGACGGACAACCTGAAAACATAATGCGACTTCGTTGATGGAGGCATAAAGAAATTACAACAAAAATAACATAATTTTTCAAAATAACAAATATATTGTAACGATTTTGAGAAGTGTAACGGTTTTTTTGAGAAGTGTAACAATAACAATGGTGCAGTAACAATTTTGGAGGAAGTGTAACGAATGTGAAAACGTTACAATGTGAACGTTACAAAAGTATGGTTTTGTTATGTGTAACATCCTCGTAATGTAAATAATGGTGGCAGCCGTCCTCCTAGTTAATTCCATGAAACTTACACGCAGGTCACGGTATATCTTTTAAATAGTGTATTTCCTTATTCTATGTAGGCTAAATATGTGTTTCCCACTAGATTGACTTTGCATTGTATCAAACAAAATAAGCATAGGCCCTTGCAATTTCCCCAAACATCTCCGCTCTCCAAAGTTCCTTTCAAAAGGGTGGGAGTTGTGTTCAATCCCGCAAGCCGCCATTGCCCATGTGCTAATCTCGGAGAAGAAAGGCGTGTCTCCACCTCGTCATCGAGGGGAGGAGTGAGCCAGAGGGTCGCATGGCCAATCAGCACCGCGGTGAGCGACCCGGTAGGCGTGCCCTCGCAGCCGGCGGCTTGATTCCGCCCGAGGTGATAAAAGCGACTGTAAGGGACTACTTTACCAGATGACTTGGGAGATGACCTGGGAGATGAGCAAAGAGGCGGCACCAAGAGGAGCGGTGAGATGCGAAACGCTCCAAGCCAAAGAGGAGAGGTACTCGGCAAGGAAACCAGCTTTGGAGAGACGCGCTGAAAGGAGGGAGACGGCTCCACCACAAGAAGAGGAGCAGGTGTGCCGAACCAGCGCGTGACGTCTACAGCAGCGGATACGCGACTGAGGGGTTTCCCGCCAAAAACCGCGAGGAATTGAGAGCTGCTGCATCCGACCTTGCCTCCCTCTCAAGCAATCCACCTCAAGCCCTACCTGCCTGCAATATCCCCTGTGTAAGTGTGAACGTCCTGTCCTACTCGTTGTCTTGGGGATAAGTAAAATGAATAGTTTAAGCTAACAATGCACTGTGTGACTGCTTCTTCCATCCATTGCTGTAAATAATTTTGGTCGCTCTTCCTTTTTGCTTGTGTGTGTATAATAAATCTGTTCTTCCTCCGTACTCTGTCTTTTTCTCTTTTCCTTCTCTTTCGGTCGCTTTAGAGGTTTCCCGATTGAATATCTGTGGGGCGATCTGGTCAACGTCGGGTGGAATCGGGTTCTAATCGGGGAGTAACTGTTCGGACGCGGTAATACACCACCGCTCGGTCAATATAACATCTAAAACCGCGTCTGTAACAATTGGTGTCAGGAGTGGGATTCGGACCTGGGACTAAACTTGTTAGGCCCAAATTTTGGAACACCAATTGTACTATTAGAGTAACAATTGGTGTCGAGGAGGGAGATCGGACCCGAAATCGGACCCGAAGCGCGCTTAACGCGCTCAAAATTACAAGCTGCCGAAATTTATTTTGTTTTATAAAACCCGAATTTTGAGATCGCGCCATGGACAATCAAGGCGATCGGATGTCGGTGGGAGAGATAGGCAGGGTGGAATCGACCCAGGACCTCGGGGAAATGTATGTGGAGGAAAGGGAGGAGGAGAGCAATGAGGTGGTTGAGGGTGTATCAGACGCACAAAATGGCGTCCTCGCGCACGTGGGTGTAGCGGCACCAAATTTTGCCGCGCCCGCGACCGCAGCAGCGCCGCTGGTGGATTTGAACCTTTTTATGATGCAAATGAAAGCCCTTATGGAAAAGAATAGTGAGCAATTGGGAGACCAAATTAGAGGTTTGAAAAGCAGTATGGGAGAAATGGGGGGCCAAATGGGAGAGATGGGGGGCCAAATGGGAGAGATGGGGGGCCAAATGGGGGTAATGAGGGACGAAGCGAGGGGTACCGGTGAGGGGTTAGACAAGAAATTTGGGAAGTTAGACAATAATTTTGAGGAGTTAGACAAGAAATTTGGGAAGTTAGACAATAATTTTGAGGAGTTAGACAAGAAATTTGGGAAGTTAGACAATAATTTTGAGGGGTTAGACAACGGGATAAAAGAGGTGAGACATGGGTTAACGGGGGTGGAAAATAGAATGGCTGCCCAGGAGAATCAGATAGAGGGGGTGAAAAATGGGTTAATGGGGTTAGAAAATAGGATGGAGGACAAATTGCGGGAAATAGGGGAACAATCCGCCCGAGAAATCAAACAAATGGGAGAGCAGATAGAGGAGGTGAAAATCGGGGTAGAAACCAAACTGGATGCTCAGAGGGATGAATTGGGACAGATGAGGGTGGCATCTACAAAAGAGATGGAGGAAATACGACGAGGGGTAAGTGAGGAGGTTTCGGGGCTACGCGAGGAGGTAAAGCGAGGTGAGAAGCGTATGGAGAAAGAGGTGAGAAATAATACGGCAAAGTTACAAGGGGGAATAGAAGATCTGACGGAGGAGGTGGAACAGCTGACAGAGGGACAAACGAAGTTAGTGGAGCAGGTTCAAAGGAACACTGCAGTACTCGGAGGGTTAAAGGCGACACAAAAAGAAATTAAAAATGACTTGATAGCGACACAGAGGCAATGTCAGATGGTACGTGGGGAACTGACAATGAGGGTGGACGAGGTGACAGAGATAATGGAGACAAAGGACCGGCAGGTGAGGATGCACATAGAGACGGTCACGGTAGCCTTAGAGGACGAACTTGAGGAGACGCACCGAGAAATAAAAGAGGTTAAACAAAAATTAGAGGAAGTGGAAGAAGAGGTGAGTGAAATTAAGAAGAGACGGACAGAAACTAAGAGAGAAATCCAGGAGGAGGTAATGGAATTGGTGCAAGGTCGGTGCTCAACTCATGATGTGATGCTCACTAACCGAATAAAGAGTTTGCAGGTGGCAAAGGAGGTGCGGAGACGAGGTACGGAGGTGAGTGGCAATGTATATGATGTGAGGAAAGCTTCAGTCGGCTTGGGGATTGGTTTGGATCCGGGTGTTCGTGAGAGGCCGTTGGTGAAGTGTGCGACAGGTCTGGTGTGCGAAAAAAGAGGTGTGCGAGAATGTCCGACCATGGGGTGTGTGAGGAAAAAGTGCACGCCGAGGAGTGAGTGTGCCGTCAAGAGTGAGTTGGTCGAAGCGCGTGTGCGAGGGGGTACATGGAAGCGCGGTGTGGTGAGTGTTACAGAGGAAGTAACGAAAGAGTGTGCGCGAGAAAGGTGTGTAACGGACAGGTGCATGGGGAAAGAGTGCGCTGTCGGGAGTAAGGGTGAGTGCGCGACCGAGAGTGGAGGTGAGAGTAGTGAGAGTGACACGGAGCGTGAGTTGGTTATGACAGGTGAGCGAGGGTGTACACCTGGAATGGAAGGATGCACACCTGGAATGGTAGAGCGTGAGTGGGAATGCTCGCTGGAATTGGTAGTGAGGCACGTGGTTGGGTGTGCGGGTGAGAGCACACCTGTGATTGTCACAAAGGAGGTGACCGAGAAAGGGGCGCGAAGAGGTGTGTTGGTGAGGTGTGCGAGCGACGAATGTGTGCCAAGGTGTTCGGTGGTCAGGTGTGTGACCAAGTCTGTGGGCGGAATGAGTGTACCGAGGTGTGTAAGAAGAGGTACGACGAGGAGCATGGAAACGGCTGCATGTATGAGCAAGAAAGGGGTAGCGTATGCATGTAAGCGTCCAGGTGAAGCATCGACGGTAACCGGTTTAGCGGTTAGGGCGACTTATAGCCGAATTGGGCCCTCGGTGCGTGCCGGGCTTCGCGTGCCGCGAGAACCAGCGGGGATCCGAGCCACGGCGGGTTCGAAAGAACCGCCGTATGCAATCCACGCTGTGCCTCGCTTGGAACGGCCGCGTCCGGGCTCCACTAGGCGGAGCGGGCAGCTGGATAGGAAGGGTCGTCATGGCGACCACGTTTTGTTGAGACATGCCGGCAGGTCGAGATCGGGACATTGGATGGCTCCACGCCGAGGTGGTGCGTGGGATCTCGGCCCGGGTAAGCCCCCGTCCCTGCCACGAATGCGGGACGTATCCAGCCGCTGGCACAAAACGACCCGCGTTCATTGCTCGGCCGTACGAAGCCGGGCTGTAGACGTGAATTGGCGCACCGAGAGGATGTAATAAGGAGACGGGTGATAGTGATAGTGATCGTGATTTGATACGAAATTTATAATAGTGGGTAGAATTGGCAGTAAATGGAAAATTTTTGAATTGGTTGGAATTTGGACGAGCAAAAATTTATAGTGAGAGACCCCCGATGTGGTGGGATGGCAAATCCACCATCCCTCACAGGTGGGGCAAAGGAGCTATAGTTTATGGGGTTGATGGCAGTGAAAACTAGCCAGGGTGGGTTAGGATATTGATAGGGATCTAGCGAAGATGACATTAGGTAACGTTAAGATTAGTTAGTGACTGATACCTGTAGTGGGGACGCAGGTAGATTAGTGTGGATGATAATGACGTGGGAGCGCAATAGTTTAAAGGGACGACTGGGAAGCGCAAGTTTCAGAGGGGAGTAGTTAGCTGAGATGATGCCGTGTGTGTGAGGATTGAACAGGTGTGATTGAACAGGTGTGATTGCACAGGTGTGCAACTGAACAGGTGGATGGAGCAGTGTATGAGTGAGTGATAGGGATTGTGTATTGTGATGACCAAATGGTCCAGGAAGAAAGGAGGGTGCAGGTGGCACCAGGTGTGAGGGCACAGGTGTGCAACAGCAGGTATGGAGAATGGTAGTGTGGAATAAATGGAGTATTGGAATGGATGGTCGTGGAGTGAGTATGGTGGAAATTGTGGAGTGGAGTGGATGGTGCGAAGGTGTGAATGGGGGAAGAGTGGACCCCCATCACGGATACCCGGGGCGGGTAGTGTAAGTGTTAGGTAGAGGGTATAGGTAAATTGTGGTTGGATATTGGCATCTGTGGTGCGGGTGAAAGAATGGTCTTTGGATGGGTGCATTAGTGTCGTGGAAATGGCGGGGCGTGTAGCCTGTTAGTGTGTGTAGTTGGTTGGGCGCTCCACCACTGTAAGGATGTCGGCCAGGTGAGGCCGCAGGTGGGCTCTGGGAGCCGGTAGTAGTTGTTGTGGATGGGGCCCGAGGATCCGGAGGACGGACCCGGGTAGCCCAGTGCCAGAGGGCACCGAGTGGGGTGACAGAGCCAGGAGGGGCCTGCCCCAGTTAGATAGGTTAGGGTGAGGAGCTAGGTAAGCTCGGGTGGCAACTACAGTGGTGGAGGTGTGCAGGTGGGTAGACCTGCTGGGAGAGCTACACGTCGCAGCCCAGAAATTATGCGAGAGCACCGGGAGATGAATCGGGGGAGTGAGACCCCAAATTAAGAAGCACCACAGTTTGCTCAATGGGAATTAGTTTTTAGAACCCATAGTGTAAGTGGCCAATGGATTGGCAGGGAAAGACCCCGGGTAGTGTAAAGTGTGTTAAAGTCATTTAGAAAATAGTTAGGATGAAGGATCTCCTCGCACCATCTGCATCCACTCACCTGAGGTGACAGGTACTCCACACCATGCCATGTTTTGATTATTTTTTATGATGCAAATGTTTGGATTGTGAGACGCATCATGACGTGGGTGTGACATTGTGCTTTGATGTTCCATCTCTGCCTCCTTATGAGGATTGATGACGAATTGGGTGATGGCAAATTTTGGTTAGAGGGATTGTGGTGACGAATTTGGTATAGGGGAAATATGGGGAAGACGTGACAGTAGTGACGAATTGGTAATGTGTAGATTTTGTACATATGGGGTAAGGGCAAGGGCAGGGTTGGTGACAGGGGGGTGACGTACGGTAGGGACGAGCTTTCTCACTTCGCCCTCCGTACGCATTTCACCTTGCATTGCCTTATTGACGTGTACCCTTGTGACCTTACCCCTCGCTCAATTTTCTTTCTTTTGTCTCCCACATGACCTGTGCGCCATTGGGTGCCGAGTGGAGCGTGCGTGAGGTGGCCATTGTGCACCCGAGATTCCCAGAACCAGCATGCATTGCGTTGATGTACCACTTTATGGACCGCTGTTCTGCGGCCAAGTACCACTTGATGGACCCCAGGTTCTGGGGCAGGGCACCTCTGTTGGAGACCGGCCATAGTGGCCAGGGAATCTTGCTTGCGGACCTCGGTAAGGTGGCACCTATGCCAAACAGGTGGACCACCCTTAGTTGGCCCCTGAGGCCCTAAATAAAAAATGAACACAAGTTGTGCTTTTTATTATGTCCAAATAGGCCGCATGAAGCCAGAAGACGTCGGGAAGAACATCGGCCCAGCAGAGAAAGTGAAGACCACCACCAGTTGTTTTGTTGTGTTTGTTAAGAACCATGGTGACTGCGCACCGAGTGGTGCTTTTGGTGCTTTTGGTGCTTGTGGTGCTTTTGGTGCTTTTGGGTGCTTTGGTGGTATTGGTACTGGTGCATCGATGCAATGCGTGCTGTCTCCTCCCTCCCAACAGGAATTTCTTTTTCTTGTTCCCTAAGAAAAAGAAACAAAAAAAACACAGGTCCTGGGTTGCGTTGTAAATAAGAAATCACGTCATTGTAAATAATGCTCCCCACCGTAAATGTATAGTTTGAGAATAATTCCGTAATTCGGTTAGCTGTGGGCTTGAGTCTGTTAGACAGGGTGCAATGCAATAGGGGGACATACTTATTTGTGTTTTAAGATTGTCACACTCAGGGTCAGGTTAATTGTAGAGGGAATTACACCTACGTGTCACACTAAGTTAAAGTTTAGTAGGCCCGAGCATGGGCCTGAAGAAAGGAGGGTGCAGTGTAACGATTTTGAGAAGTGTAACGGTTTTTTTGAGAAGTGTAACAACAACAATGGTGCAGTAACAATTTTGGAGGAAGTGTAACGAATGTGAAAACGTTACAATGTGAACGTTACAAAAGTATGGTTTTGTTATGTGTAACATCCTCGTAATGTAAATAATGGTCGCAGCCGTCCTCCTAGTTAATTCCATGAAACTTACACGCAGGTCACGGTATATCTTTTAAATAGTGTATTTCCTTATTCTATGTAGGCTAAATATGTGTTTCCCACTAGATTGACTTTGCATTGTATCAAACAAAATAAGCATAGGCCCTTGCAATTTCCCCAAACATCTCCGCTCTCCAAAGTTCCTTTCAAAAGGGTGGGAGTTGTGTTCAATCCCGCAAGCCGCCATTGCCCATGTGCTAATCTCGGAGAAGAAAGGCGTGTCTCCACCTCGTCATCGAGGGGAGGAGTGAGCCAGAGGGTCGCATGGCCAATCAGCACCGCGGTGAGCGACCCGGTAGGCGTGCCCTCGCAGCCGGCGGCTTGATTCCGCCCGAGGTGATAAAAGCGACTGTAAGGGACTACTTTACCAGATGACTTGGGAGATGACCTGGGAGATGAGCAAAGAGGCGGCACCAAGAGGAGCGGTGAGATGCGAAACGCTCCAAGCCAAAGAGGAGAGGTACTCGGCAAGGAAACCAGCTTTGGAGAGACGCGCTGAAAGGAGGGAGACGGCTCCACCACAAGAAGAGGAGCAGGTGTGCCGAACCAGCGCGTGACGTCTACAGCAGCGGATACGCGACTGAGGGGTTTCCCGCCAAAAACCGCGAGGAATTGAGAGCTGCTGCATCCGACCTTGCCTCCCTCTCAAGCAACCCACCTCAAGCCCTACCTGCCTGCAATATCCCCTGTGTAAGTGTGAACGTCCTGTCCTACTCGTTGTCTTGGGGTTAAGTAAAATGAATAGTTTAAGCTAACAATGCACTGTGTGACTGCTTCTTCCATCCATTGCTGTAAATAATTTTGGTCGCTCTTCCTTTTTGCTTGTGTGTGTATAATAAATCTGTTCTTCCTCCGTACTCTGTCTTTTTCTCTTTTCCTTCTCTTTCGGTCGCTTTAGAGGTTTCCCGATTGAATATCTGTGGGGCGATCTGGTCAACGTCGGGTGGAATCGGGTTCTAATCGGGGAGTAGCTGTTCGGACGCGGTAATACACCACCGCTCGGTCAATATAACATCTAAAACCGCGTCTGTAACAATATTAACCAATGAAGGTTAACAATCAAAACTTAAATTTAAACAATTAAAAATAACGTTGGGTGGCTCATGAGGAAAATAGCGGACATAAAGGCATCCGGTTTCATATCAATAGAGGATGGAGGAGGTGAAAACCCGACTGTTCTCCACAAAATGGGACGAATGGCCATCCTGTCCCACTTACAGGCAGACGGCAGGTGAATCGCTCTTTGATAATCTGGAATTGATTGCAGACTGCTGGAACAAATGGAACATGTCCTTCAATCCTGGCAAATCTTATAGTCTTATCCTGTCAATCCCAAAGGATCAGCAAATTAATCTATCTATCTGTTTCCGTGATCAGCCTCAGGAAGAGGAGGTTCAATCTCTTGAAATGCGAGGCCTCACCATCAGCCATGACCTGTCCTGGGCCTATAACATAGCAAAACTGATGTCTAAAGTCAGTCGCAGGTATTGCTTGCTCCAAAATTGCAAACTATGAGTTAAAAAATTGAACTGCATCAAAAATTAGAAAAAGTAGAGAGGATAGGGAGGAGGGTTGGTATTGCAGTGAGAGTCGTAACGGGGAAGGGAGAGGATGAATGGGGAATAGTGGTTGTGGGAGGAGTTCAAAAAATTCACAATGCCAATAGTTGAGTAATTATTTAAATTTCCCTTCTTCACGTTTGACTTGATGATGAATGGATGCAGATTTATTTTCCATCCTACTGGCTGAAAAACCAAGTGGGGGAGGGAGCTGAGGGGAGGGAGAGGAGAGTGGGAGAGACACAGGGGAATGGGGGAAGGAGCAACATGTGAAGGGAGGGATAGGGGAGTGGAGGGACAGGGGAGTAGGGAGAGAGGGAGCGGAGGATGGAGAGGAATGGGGGAGACAGGAGACAGGGGAGTAAGAGGGGAGTGGTGGAGATAGGGGAGTGGGGAAGGGACAGGGGTGTGGAGGGGGAGGGGGGGTAGAGAGAGTGGGGGAGGAAGGAGGGAGAGGGGAATTGGGGTAAGGAGCATGTGAGGGGAAAGCGAGGGGAGTGGAGAGAGGGAGTGGGAGAAACAGGAGTGGGGGAGACAGGGGAGCAAGAGGGGAGTGGTGGAGAGAGGGGAGTGGGGAAGGGACAGGGGTGTGGAGGGGGGGGGGGGATAGAGAGAGTGGTGGAGGAAGGAGAGAGAGGGGGGTAAAGGGAGAGAGAGAGAGGAGGGGGATGCTTTTACAAGATTTTCCCATCACGTGGGACGGGTACTCTTCCGAGTGAAGGGATATCATCAATTGGCGAACATAATGGAATATTAAGGTTAGCTAGCATTCCTTCCAAAAAGGTATCGCACTTCATGATGGATATAGTGCAGGCAGCATGACAGTAGCACTTTGCTGTCAGCACAAAAGCTGCTACCTCGAAAATGTACAGGGCCAGTGCAAGGGTATTGGGCACCTTCGGCAATCCTTCAGCTTTGAGCCAACCCTCCTCCCCTGCACCCTCACAAGGAATATTGTGCATTAGTATGAACAAAACTTATGTATCTATAATTGCAGATTTATTTTGCATGAAAAAGGAGAATGTGATACTAATTGTACATTCTCATTGTTCTGCACTTTTCACTGGATACGCACTCGAACAAATACACAATATAATGTGCGGTATAGATCATGTGACGTCATACTATGCGTTCCTCCAATAAAGTTGATCATTAAAATTGTTCTTTTTATGCTTTCAGTTTGCGAAATGCATAAACAAGTCCCTCCGGGTGAATGTTTTGTATAATTTCATGTTCTATTGCCAAGGTGGACAGCCCAACTTTTTTGCATCATTGAGGAGCGGATGGATGTTTTGATCAACTTTAGCTTTAAAAAGCCTTGCGCACCACCGGCCACAGGAACAGGGAGGGTCAAGAGGATGTGAAGACCAATATATGTGTTTCCGACATGATCTGTAAGCTTATTTGTTGCAAACAAAGTTCAAAACATCTTGTAGTCACTTTGGAACTCGTCTGGCAACATTCATGCACAAATCTGAAGCATCAATATTTTTGGAGTCTCCATGGCATGAAATACTGTAGTTACTGATGGTGCATTTCTTCTTCTTTTTTTTATTGTATACAGGATCGAGGCTCGTGAAAGAGCTAACATTTATCACACAAAAAATCAAACAGACCCACAAAACATATAATAAGGGTAGAGGTAGACGAGATGGGGAGAGAAGGGGAAGCACAAACACAACATTTGAGAGAAGGGACATCGGGAGATCTGTGGGAGGGAGAGGGCTTGGGGGAAGGAGGCATGGGAACGGGGGGAGTGGTGCGAGAAGCATAAACCACATGGACACTGCAAGGACTTCCAGGAAAGAAGTTGCTATTTCAAAAAAGTGGAATTGGGGTGAAATTAGCGGGGGTAGAAAAGATCACGATTTTGGATGGGGGAAGATAAGAGATGGTGGTGAACAGCTGTTTTAAAGACCTGGGGGGAGGAGTGGGATTGAACAGACTGGGGGAGTTTGTTCCAGAGGCGGGAGTAAAGAGGAATGAAGGAGTGAAGGTGAGCAGAAAGTCTTGTTTTTGGCAGTTTAACCATAAGAGGGTTGCAGGCAGATCTTGTGCGACCTGTAGGAATATTAGGGGGACAGAGCCCAGAGAGAGGTGGGGGAGCAAGGCCGGAGAGGAGTCGGTAGAAGACAGAAAGACCACCAACCTGCCTGCGGTGAGTGAGTGAAAGGCCCTCGGAGGTAGCTTCATCGCGGGAGATTCCAATGATTCTGAACGCTTTGGTTTCAACAGCGTGAAGCCGAGCTAGGTGTGAGGCAGGAGCACCGGCCCAGAGGGGAGAGCAGTATTCCATTGAGCTGCGGATGAAAACCTTGTATGTGGTGAGGAGCTCAGGTGTGCCAAGGAAGGACTTCGCACGATGGAGGATGCCCAGTCGGCGACTGGCTTTGGAGGCCAGATTTGAAATGTGGTTTTCCCAGGAAAGATCATGGCAGATAGTGAGACCCAAAAACTTGAGTGACAGAACTTCTTGGAGAGTATTGTTCTTCATTGGCAAATCTCCTTTTACAAGGACTTGTTGGGAATTTTCTTTGATTACGATCCTTGGAGAAATTGAACATTGCTGAGCTTGTTCTGACCCATGTTCCACCAAGATTTGTCAGCCATGATCACTACATTTGGGCCAGGTAGCAGGGTCACCACAGTTCGAACTGGGGGCATTTTCACTTTCAGGTTATTTGAAATCCTCATCCTGGCAGACTTCATTTGGTTGATCTACATTCTGAATTTGTTTCTCAAATTCTACTTTGACATGTGAGACTGTCGGCAAAACTGTCGTCTCAGGTACAATCTCAGCTTGATCCTTTGAGCTACCTTCATCTTGATGTTGGGGATGCAGATTTACTTCATGAAAAGGAAGAAGATATTTTAAAGCAAGAATCATTTACCCGATCCGCATGTGAAGACTTTGTGATCAGGCCGGTGCTGGTTTCACTCGGAGGAGCTAAAGATGGTGGAGCTCAGGCGACATTCATGGGGCTAAAGGGGATGGGGGAGAGAGGGGCTCTCCTGGTTTGTGGAGATGGCCATTGTCAGATTATATTGAAGGAAAAAAAACACAGACTGTCTGCTCGTTTACTTGTGTAATTTTACCTGCTTGTTTACTTGTGTAATTTTACCTGCTTGTTTACTTGTGTAATTTTACCTGCTTGTTTACTTGTGTAATATTACCTGCTTGTTTACTTGTGTAATTTTACCTGCTCGTTTACTTGTGTAATTTTGCCTGCTCGTTTACTTGTGTAATTTTACCTGCTTGTTTACTTGTGTAATTTTACCTGCTTGTTTACTTGTGCAATTTTACCTGCTTGTTTACTTGTGTAATTTTACCTGCTTGTTTACTTGTGTAATTTTACCTGCTTGTTTACTTGTGTAATTTTACCTGCTTGTTTACTTGTGTAATTTTACCTGCTTGTTTACTTGTGTAATTTTACCTGCTCGTTTACTTGTGTAATTTTGCCTGCTCGTTTACTTGTGTAATTTTACCTGCTCGTTTACTTGTGTAATTTTACCTGCTCGTTTACTTGTGCAATTTTACCTGCTCGTTTACTTGTGTAATTTTACCTGCTCGTTTACTTGTGTAATTTTACCTGCTTGTTTACTTGTGTAATTTTACCTGCTTGTTTGCTTGTGTAATATTACCTGCTTGTTTACTTCTGTAATTTTACCTGCTTGTTTACTTGTGTAATTTTACCTGCTTGTTTACTTGTGTAATATTACCTGCTTGTTTACTTGTGTAATATTACCTGCTTGTTTACTTGTGTAATTTTACCTGCTTGTTTACTTATGTAATTTTACCTGCTTGTTTACTTGTGTAATTTTACCTGCTTGTTTATTGTGTAATTTTACCTGCTTGTTGACTTGTGTAATTTTACCTGCTTGTTTATTTGTGTAATTTTACCTTCTTGTTTACTTGTGTAATTTTACCTGCTTGTTTACTTGTGTAATTTTACCTGCTTGTTTACTTGTGTAATATTACCTGCTTGTTTATTTGTGTAATTTTACCTACTTGTTTACTTGTGTAATTTTACCTGCTTGTTTACTTGGGTAATTTTACCTGCTTGTTTACTTGTTTAATTTTTGCCTGCTTGTTTAGTTGTGTAATTTTACGCTTGTTTACTTGTGTAATTTTACCTGCTTGTTTACTTGTGTAATTTTACCTGCTTGTTTACTTGTGTAATTTTACCTGCTTGTTTACTTGTTTAATTTTACCTGCTTGTTTACTTGTGTAATTTTACCTGCTTGTTTACTTGTGCAATTTTACCTGCTTGCTTATTTGTGTCATTTTACCTGCTTGTTTGCTTGTGTAATTTTACCTGCTTGTTTACTTGTGTAATTTTACCTGCTTGTTTGCTTGTGTAATATTACCTGCTTGTTTACTTGTGTAATTTTACCTGCTTGTTTACTTGTGTAATTTTACCTGCTTGTTTACTTGTGTAATTTTACCTGCTTGTTTGCTTGTGTAATATTACCTGCTTGTTTGCTTCTGTAATTTTACCTGCTTGTTTACTTGTGTAATTTTACCTGCTTGTTTACTTGTGTAATATTACCTGCTTGTTTACTTGTGTAATTTTACCTGCTTGTTTACTTGTGTAATTTTACCTGCTTGTTTACTTGTGTAATTTTACCTGCTTGTTTACTTGTGTAATTTTACCTGCTTGTTTACTTGTGTAATTTTACCTGCTTGTTTACTTGTGTAATTTTACCTGCTTGTTTACTTGTGTAATTTTACCTGCTTGTTTACTTGTGTAATTTTACCTGCTTGTTTACTTGTGTAATTTTACCTGCTTGTTTACTTGTGTAATTTTACCTGCTTGTTTACTTGTGTAATTTTACCTGCTTGTTTACTTGTGTAATTTTACCTGCTTGTTTACTTGTGTAATTTTACCTGCTTGTTTACTTGTGTAATTTTACCTGCTTGTTTACTTGTGTAATTTTACCTGCTCGTTTACTTGTGTAATTTTACCTGCTCGTTTACTTGTGTAATTTTACCTGCTCTTTTACTTGTGTAATTTTACCTGCTCGTTTACTTGTGTAATTTTACCTGCTCGTTTACTTGTGTAATTTTACCTGCTCGTTTACTTGTGTAATTTTACCTGCTCGTTTACTTGTGTAATTTTACCTGCTCGTTTACTTGTGTAATTTTACCTGCTCGTTTACTTGTGTAGTTTTACCTGCTCGTTTACTTGTGTAATTTTACCTGCTCGTTTACTTGTGTAATTTTACCTGCTCGTTTACTTGTGTAATTTTACCTGCTCGTTTACTTGTGTAATTTTACCTGCTCGTTTACTTGTGTAATTTTACGTGCTCGTTTACTTGTGTAATTTTACCTGTTTGTTTACTTGTGTAATTTTACCTGCTTGTTTACTTGTGTAATTTTACCTGCTTGTTTACTTGTGTAATTTTACCTGCTTGTTTACTTGTGTAATTTTACCTGCTTGTTTACTTGTGTAATTTTACCTGCTTGTTTACTTGTGTAATTTTACCTGCTTGTTTACTTGTGTAATTTTACCTGCTTGTTTACTTGTGTAATTTTACCTGCTTGTTTACTTGTGTAATTTTACCTGCTTGTTTACTTGTGTAATTTTACCTGCTTGTTTTCTTGTGTAATTTTACCTGCTTGTTTAATTGTGTAATTTTACCTGCTTGTTTACTTGTGTAATTTTACCTGCTTGTTTACTTGTGTAATTTTACCTGCTTGTTTGCTTGTGTAATATTACCTGCTTGTTTACTTCTGTAATTTTACCTGCTTGTTTACTTGTGTAATTTTACCTGCTTGTTTACTTGTGTAATATTACCTGCTTGTTTACTTGTGTAATTTTACCTGCTTGTTTACTTGTGTAATTTTACCTGCTTGTTTACTTGTGTAATTTTACCTGCTTGTTTACTTGTGTAATTTTACCTGCTTGTTTACTTATGTAATTTACCTGCTTGTTTACTTGTGTAATTTTACCTGCTTGTTTATTTGTGTAATTTTACCTTCTTGTTTACTTGTGTAATTTTACCTGCTTGTTTACTTGTGTAATTTTACCTGCTTGTTTACTTGTGTAATTTTACCTGCTTGTTTACTTGTGTAATTTTACCTGCTTGTTTACTTGTGTAATTTTACCTGCTTGTTTACTTGTGTAATTTTACCTGCTTGTTTACTTGTGTAATTTTACCTGCTTGTATACTTGTGTAATTTTACATGCTTGTTTACTTGTGTCATTTTACCTGCTTGTTTACTTGTGTCATTTTACCTGCTTGTTTACTTGTGTAATTTTACCTGCTTGTTTACTTGTTTAATTTTACCTGCTTGTTTACTTGTGTAATTTTACCTGCTTGTTTATTTGTGTAATATTACCTGCTTGTTTATTTGTGTAATTTTACCTACTTGTTTACTTGTGTAATTTTACCTGCTTGTTTAGTTGTGTAATTTTACCTGCTTGTTTACTTGTTTAATTTTTGCCTGCTTGTTTAGTTGTGTAATTTTACGCTTGTTTACTTGTGTAATTTTACCTGCTTGTTTACTTGTGTAATTTTACCTGCTTGTTTACTTGTGTAATTTTACCTGCTTGTTTACTTGTGCAGTTTTACCTGCTTGTTTATTTGTGTCATTTTACCTGCTTGTTTACTTGTGTAATTTTACCTGCTTGTTTACTTGTGTAATATTACCTGCTTGTTTACTTCTGTAATTTTACCTCCTTGTTTACTTGTGTAATTTTACCTGCTTGTTTACTTGTGCAATTTTACCTGCTTGTTTATTTGTGTCATTTTACCTGCTTGTTTACTTGTGTAATTTTGCCTGCTTGTTTGCTTGTGTAATATTACCTGCTTGTTTGCTTCTGTAATTTTACCTGCTTGTTTACTTGTGTAATTTTACCTGCTTGTTTACTTGTGTAATTTTACCTGCTTGTTTACTTGTGTAATATTACCTGCTTGTTTACTTGTGTAATTTTACCTACTTGTTTACTTGTGTAATATTACCTGCTTGTTTATTTGTGTAATTTTACCTACTTGTTTACTTGTGTAATTTTACCTGCTTGTTTACTTGTGTAATATTACCTGCTGGTTTACTTGTGTAATTTTACCTGCTTGTTTACTTGTGTAATTTTACCTGCTTGTTTACTTGTGTAATATTACCTGCTTGTTTACTTGTGTAATTTTACCTGCTTGTTTACTTGTGTAATTTTACCTGCTTGTTTACTTGTGTAATTTTACCTGCTTGTTTACTTGTGTAATTTTACCTGCTTGTTTACTTGTGTAATTTTACCTGCTTGTTTACTTGTGTAATTTTACCTGCTCGTTTACTTGTGTAATTTTACCTGCTCTTTGACTTGTGTAATTTTACCTGCTTATTTATTTGTGTAATTTTACCTTCTTGTTTACTTGTGTAATTTTACCTGCTCTTTGACTTGTGTAATTTTACCTGCTTATTTATTTGTGTAATTTTACCTTCTTGTTTACTTGTGTAATTTTACCTGCTTGTTTATTGTGTAATTTTACCTGCTTGTTTACTTGTGTAATTTTACCTGCTTGTTTACTTGTGTAATTTTACCTGCTTGTTTACTTGTGTAATTTTACCTGCTTGTTTACTTGTGTAATTTTACCTGCTTGTTTACTTCTGTAATTTTACCTGCTTGTTTACTTGTGTAATTTTACCTGCTTGTTTACTTGTTTAATTTTTGCCTGCTTGTTTAGTTGTGTAATTTTACGCTTGTTTACTTGTGTAATTTTACCTGCTTGTTTACTTGTGTAATTTTACCTGCTTGTTTACTTGTGTAATTTTACCTGCTTGTTTACTTGTGTAATTTTACCTGCTTGTTTACTTGTGTAATTTTACCTGCTTGTTTACTTGTGTAATTTTACCTGCTTGTTTACTTGTGTAATTTTACCTGCTTGTTTACTTGTGTAATTTTACCTGCTTGTTTACTTGTGTAATTTTACCTACTTGTTTACTTGTGTAATTTTACCTGCTTGTTTACTTGTGTAATTTAACCTGCTTGTTTACTTGTGTAATTTTACCTGCTTGTTTACTTGTGTAATTTTACCTGCTTGTTTACTTGTGTAATTTTACCTGCTTGTTTACTTGTGCAATTTTACCTGCTTGTTTATTTGTGTAATTTTACCTGCTTGTATACTTGTGTAATTTTACCTGCTTGTTTACTTGTGTAATTTTACCTGCTTGTTTACTTGTGTAATTTTACCTGCTTGTTTACTTGTGTAATTTTACCTGCTTGTTTACTTGTGTAATTTTACCTGCTTGTTTACTTGTTTAATTTTTGCCTGCTTGTTTAGTTGTGTAATTTTACGCTTGTTTACTTGTGTAATTTTACCTGCTTGTTTACTTGTGTAATTTTACCTGCTTGTTTACTTGTGTAATTTTACCTGCTTGTTTACTTGTGTAATTTTACCTGCTTGTTTACTTGTGTAATTTTACCTGCTTGTTTACTTGTGTAATTTTTCCTGCTTGTTTACTTGTTTAATTTTACCTGCTTGTTTACTTGTGTAATTTTACCTACTTGTTTACTTGTGTAATTTTACCTGCTTGTTTATTTGTGTCATTTTACCTGCTTGTTTGCTTGTGTAATATTACCTGCTTGTTTGCTTCTGTAATTTTACCTGCTTGTATACTTGTGTAATTTTACCTGCTTGTTTACTTGTGTAATTTTACCTGCTTGTTTACTTGTGCAATTTTACCTGCTTGTTTATTTGTGTAATTTTACCTGCTTGTATACTTGTGTAATATTACCTGCTTGTTTGCTTCTGTAATTTTACCTGCTTGTTTACTTGTGTAATTTTACCTGCTTGTTTACTTGTGTAATTTTACCTGCTTGTTTACTTGTGTAATTTTACCTGCTTGTTTACTTGTGCAATTTTACCTGCTTGTTTACTTGTGTAATTTTACCTGCTTGTTTACTTGTGTAATTTTACGCTTGTTTACTTGTGTAATTTTACCTGCTTGTTTACTTGTGTAATTTTACCTGCTTGTTTGCTTGTGTAATATTACCTGCTTGTTTACTTCTGTAATTTTACCTGCTTGTTTACTTGTGTAATTTTACCTGCTTGTTTACTTGTGTAATATTACCTGCTTGTTTACTTGTGTAATTTTACCTGCTTGTTTACTTGTGTAATTTTACCTGCTTGTTTACTTGTGTAATTTTACCTGCTTCTTTATTTGTGTAATTTTACCTTCTTGTTTACTTGTGTAATTTTACCTGCTTGTTTATTGTGTAATTTTACCTGTTTGTTTACTTGTGTAATTTTACCTGCTTGTTTACTTGTGTAATTTTACCTGCTTGTTTACTTGTGCAATTTTACCTGCTTGTTTATTTGTGTAATTTTACCTGCTTGTATACTTGTGTAATTTTACCTGCTTGTTTACTTGTGTAATTTTACCTGCTTGTTTACTTGTGTAATTTTACCTGCTTGTTTACTTGTTAAATTTTTGCCTGCTTGTTTAGTTGTGTAATTTTACGCTTGTTTACTTGTGTAATTTTACCTGCTTGTTTACTTGTGCAATTTTACCTGCTTGTTTACTTGTGTAATTTTACCTGCTTGTTTACTTGTGTAATTTTACCTGCTTGTTTACTTGTGTAATTTTACCTGCTTGTTTACTTGTGTAATTTTACCTGCTTGTTTACTTGTGTAATTTTACCTGCTTGTTTACTTGTGTAATTTTACCTGCTTGTTTACTTGTGTAATTTTACCTGCTTGTTTACTTGTGTAATTTTACCTGCTTGTTTACTAGTGTAATTTTACCTGCTTGTTTACTTGTGTAATTTTACCTGCTTGTTTACTAGTGTAATTTTACCTGCTTGTTTACTTGTGTAATTTTACCTGCTTGTTTACTTGTGTAATTTTACCTGCTTGTTTACTTGTGTAATTTTACCTGCTTGTTTACTTGTTTAATTTTTGCCTGCTTGTTTAGTTGTGTAATTTTATGCTTGTTTACTTGTGTAATTTTACCTGCTTGTTTACTTGTGCAATTTTACCTGCTTGTTTACTTGTGTAATTTTACCTGCTTGTTTACTTGTGTAATTTTACCTGCTTGTTTACTTGTGTAATTTTACCTGCTTGTTTACTTGTGTAATTTTACCTGCTTGTTTACTTGTGTAATTTTACCTGCTTGTTTACTTGTGTAATTTTACCTGCTTGTTTACTTGTGTAATTTTACCTGCTTGTTTACTTGTGTAATTTTACCTGCTTGTTTACTAGTGTAATTTTACCTGCTTGTTTACTTGTGTAATTTTACCTGCTTGTTTACTTGTGTAATTTTACCTGCTTGTTTACTTTTGCAATTTTACCTGCTTGTTTACTTGTGTAATTTTACCTGCTTGTTTACTTGTGTAATTTTACCTGCATGTTTACTTGTGTAATTTTACCTGCTTGTTTACTTGTGTAATTTTACCTGCTTGTTTACTTGTGTAATTTTACCTGCTTGTTTACTTGTGTAATTTTACCTGCTTGTTTACTTCTTCTTTTTTTTTTTTCTTTTTTTTTTTTGTATACAAGATCGAGGCTCGTGAAGGAGCGAACATTAATCACACAGAAAGACAAACAGACACACAAAACAAATAACATCGGGAGCGCTAGACAAGACGGGGAGAGAGGGGGAAGGACACAAACACAACATTTGAGAGCAGGGACCGAGAGACATGGAGACATCGAGAGAACTGTGAGAGGGAGAGGGCTTTGGGGGGGAGGCATGGGAAGGGGGGGGGGGTGGGAGAGGTATAAAACATATGGACACTGCCAAGACTTCCAGGAAAGAAGTTGGAATTTCAAACAAGGTGGATCTGGGGTGAATTAGGGGGGGTAGAAAAGATCAAGGTTTTGGATGGGGGAAGATAAGAGATGGTGGTGAACAGCTGTTTTGAAGACCTGGAGGGAGGAGTGTGATTGAAGTGAGTGTGGGAGTTTGTTCCAGAGGCGGGAGAAAAGAGGAATGAAAGAGTGAAGGTGAGCAGAGAGCCGAGATTTCGGCAGTTTAACCATCAGAGGGTGGCTGGCAGATCTTGTGCGACCTGTAGGAATATTTGGGGGACAGAGCACAGAGAGAGCTGGGGGAGCAAGGCCGGAGAGGAGTCGGTAGAAGACAGAAAGACCACCTACCTGCCTGCGGTGAATGAGTGAAAGGCCCTCAGAGATAGCTTCATCGCGGGAGATTCCAATGATTCTGAAAGCTTTGGATTCAACAGCGTGAAGCCGAGCCAGGTCTGAGGCAGGAGCACCAGCCCATAGGGGAGAACAGTATTCCATTGAGCTGCGGATGAAAGCCTTGTATGTGGTGAGGAGCTCAGGTGTGCCTAGGAAGGACTTCGCACGACGGAGGATGCCCAGTCGGCGACTGGCTTTGGAGGCCAGCTTGGAAATGTGGTTTTCCCAAGAAAGATCATGGCAGATGGTGAGACCCAAAAGCTTGAGCGACAGAACTTCTTGGAGAGGATTGTTGAGAAAGTAGGTGGGAGGGTTGTCCAGTCGATCTTTTCGGAGAGACATAGTAAGAGTGTGAGATTTGTCAGGATTGAAAGACATGTTCCACATGTTTGACCAGTCTGTGATTTGTCCAGGTCTTCAGAGAGTGAGGAGGCTGCAGACTGCCGATCTGAGGGAAGAGGAATGGAGCGGCAGAGAGTGGAGTCATCAGCAAAGAGATACAGAGGATTTTCCAGAGAGTCGGAGAGATCATTGATAAAAAAAAAAATTTTTAAACCACCTTTAGAGGCCATTTTTTCCCCGCAAGCGGGGGTTCGCCATCCCCGCAAGCGGGAGAGATCATTGATAAAGACCAGAAAAAGCACAGGGCCCAGCACACTGCCTTGGGGAACTCCAGCCTGAATGGGAAGGGGAGATGAGAGAAATCCATTCAGGGCCACACGTTGACTACGACCAGAGAGGAAGTCCACAAGCCATGCATGGAGATTTCCATGGATACCATAGGAGGAGAGTTTGGTGAGCATAGCTGGGTGCCAGACCGTATCGAAGGCACGTGATATGTCAAGGGAGACAGCTCTGATTTCCTGTTTGGCATTGAGGACCTCCATCCATTGTTGAGACAGCAGAAGCAGCATGTCCAGAGTAGAGTGACCTGGTCTGAAACCAAATTGATGATCAGAGATCAAGCCATTGGAGAAGAGGAAAGATTTCATATCCGAAGCAATGATGGATTCCATGACTTTGCTGATAATTGGGAGCAAGCTGATTGGTCTGTAGTTGCAAGGATCTGTTTTTGCACCTTTTTTGTGTAAAGCGGTAATGTTAGCTGATTTCCAGGATGCTGGCAGATGACCTTGAGCAAAGGATAGGGTGAAAAGAACAGAGAGAGGGTGAGATAGAGCGGCAGAGGAGGATTTTAGGACCCGTGGGCTGATGCCATCTGGTCCAGTTGCAGAATCAGAGTCGAGGTTTGACAAAAACTCCTCCACCTTGTCAGGAGAGAAGGTCACAGAGTCCAGGAGCTGTTTGGTTCGACTGGGAAAGGTGGGAACAGAGAGAGATGGGTTTGGGACTAAGGATTTTGAGGCAAACACAGAGTTGAGGCATTCGGCTTTGTCACGTGCGGTGTCAACTGTGTGGCCATTTGAGGTAAGGGAGGGGATGGAGGGGGAACAAACACCAGAAACGGATTTGACCAGACGCCACCAGGATTTGGAGGAAGGAGACAGGTTTGAGAGTTCATTCTTGAGTGAGGAGAGATAGTGCTTCCTGGCACTCCTGAGGGTAGACACACACTTGTTCCGAGCTTGGTGGAAGGAACTGAGATTTCCTTCAGTTGGATTAGCCTTCCAAGAGGCAAAGGCAAGTTGTTTCAGGGCAACTGCCTCACCACAAGATTCAGTGTACCATGGACGGGAGGAAGGGTAAGACAACTGAAGGCGAGATGGGATAAATCTGTGCATGAGAGAGATCAGTTTGCTTTGGAAGAATTCCCAGGAAGAATTGATGTCAGAGGCAGTGGAGATGGGAGACCAATCCAGACGATTGATGGCTGCTTGAAGACCGTCCCAGTCGGCCTGAGTGAAATGCCAGACTCGTCGAAGCTGAGGAGGCTCTCTGAGAATGGCCAGAGAGATGTCCACTTTGACAAGCACATGATCAGAAGAACCGATTGGAGCAGAAGAAGAGCAGCAGACATTAGCAGGGAAGTTAGTCATAACCAAGTCTAGAAGAGAAGATACTCCATTGGCTGAGATCCGGGTCGGGAAATTGACAGATTGTGTCAATCCTCAAAGCATCCTCCCTGCTTCTTCCTCCTTCCAACTTTCACCTTCATCTCCCCAAACCTTCTGCCTTGCTCTTCCCCCTCCTCAAATAACACCTCACTGTGCCTCACCCAATCTCCATCAAACCTTTTGTCCGCCCCATTCTTCCCTTTCTCCAAGCTATTCTGAAATCTCTGACACACCTTCAACAGCTCTCCCTACCTCTTCCTCCTCTTCCACATCTTACCCTATCCCTCCCCCCCCCTGTTCTGGACCCGATGCTCCCCCTTCCTCTTCATTAACGGTATGGACCTCAAACATCCGGGGCCTTCGCTCAAACTTGACTGACCTCTCCATACAGGTTGCTTCTGACAAACCAGATGTGATCTCCTTAACAGAAACTTTCCTCCTTCATGATGTCTCTGATGCCTTGGTATCTCTCCCAGGTTACTCCCTCCTCCGGTATGATAGACCTGAGCCTCGTCCTGGAGGTGGGGTTGCTATCTTTATAAAAAACTCTCTTCCTCACTCGCCCTCCACTGCCCTCTCTCCACCTCACCCCCAGGAATACCTTTGGCTACGGCTTCCCCTTCGCTCCCACCTTTTGTTCATATGTGTGTTGTACCGTCCACCAATCAGCGATGACTCCATCTACATCTCACTGTCTGATAATATGGACCAACTTCTATCTACCCATCCCAACTCTCTCTTCCTCATATGTGGTGATTTCAATTGTCACCATGCCAGTTGGCTGGGTGTGGGTACCTCTCTCACCAGCCATGGCTCTTCAGCAAAGGACTTCTGCGACTCACTGGGACTGACACAATCTGTCAATTTCCCGACCCGGATCTCAGTCAACGGAGCATCTTCTCTTCTGGATTTGGTTATGACAAACTTCCCTGAAAATGTCTGCTGCTCTTCTTCTGCTCCAATCGGCTCATCTGATCATGTGCTTGTCAAAGTGGACATCTCTCTGACCATTCTCAGAGAGCCTCCTCAGCGTCGACGAGTCTGGCATTTCACTCAGGCCAACTGGCATATTGTTTCCTGGCTCTCCTGAGGGTGGACACACACTTGTTTCGGGCTTTGTGAAACGAAATGAGATTTCCTTCCGTTGGATTTGCTTTCCAGGAGACGAAAGCAAGTTGTTTCAGGGCAACAGCCTCACCACAAGATTCCGTGTACCATGGACGGGAGGAAGGGTATGACAACTGAAGACGAGATGGTATAAATCTGTGCATGAGAGAGAGCAATTTACTTTGAAAGAATTCCCAGGATGAGTTGATGTCAGAGGCGGTAGAGATGGGAGACCAGTCCAGATGATTGATGGCTGCTTGAATCACCATTCTCAAGACCGAACTCTCTTATCTGTCTCCCTCTTCCAAATCCTGGTGGCGTCTGGTCAAATCTGTTTCTGGTGTTTGTTCCCCCTGCATCCCCTCCCTCACCTCAAACGGCTTAACGGCTGACTCCGCACGTGAAAAAGCTGAATGCCTCAACTCTGTGTTTGCCTCTAAATCTTGTGTCCCAAACCCATCCCTCTCTGTACCCACCGTACCCAGTCGTACCCAGCTGCTCCTGGACTCTGTGTCCTTTCCTCCTGACAAGGTGGAAAAGTTTCTGGCAACCCTCGACTCTGATTCTGCAACTGGTCCTGACGGCATCAGCCCACGGGTCCTAAAATCATGTTCTTCTGCACTTTCACTCCCTCTTTCTGTTCTCTTCACCCTCTCTTTTGCTCAAGGTCATCTGCCATCTGCTTGGAAATCAGCCAACATCACCGCTTTGCACAAAAAAGGTGCAAAAACAGATCCCAGCAACTACAGACCAATCAGCCTTCTCCCAATTATCAGCAAAGTCATGGAATCCATCATTGCTTCAGATATTAAATCTTTCCTCTTCTCCAATGGCTTGATCTCTGATCATCAATTTGGTTTCAGACCTGGTCACTCTACTCTGGACATGCTGCTTCTGCTTTCTCAACAATGGATGGAGGTCCTCAACGCCAAACAGGAAATTAGAGCTGTCTCCCTTGACATTTCACGTGCCTTCGATATGGTCTGGCACCCTGCTCTGCTCTCCAAACTCTCCTCCTTTGGTATCCATGGAAATCTCCATGCATGGCTGGCGGACTTCCTCTCTGGTCGTAGTCAACGTGTGGCCCTGAATGGGTTTCTCTCATCTCCTCTTCCTGTTCAGGCTGGAGTTCCCCAAGGTAGTGTTCTGGGCCCTGTGCTTTTTCTGGTCTTCATCAATGATCTCTCTGACTCTCTTGAAAATCCTCTCTATCTCTTTGCTGACGACCCTACTCTCTGTCGCTCCATTCCTCATCCCTCAGATCGGCAGTCTGCAGCCTCCTCACTCTCTGCAGACCTGGACAAAATCACAGACTGGTCAAACAAGTGGAACATGTCTTTCAATCCTGACAAATCTCACACTCTTACAATGTCTCTCCGAAAGGACCGACTGGACAACCCTCCCATCTACTTTCTCAACAATCCTCTCCAAGAAGTTCTGTCGCTCAAGCTTTTGGGTCTCACTATCTGCCATGATCTTTCTTGGGAAAACCACATTTCCAAGCTGGCCTCCAAAGCCAGTCGCCGACTGGGCATCCTCCGTCGTGCGAAGTCCTTCCTTGGCACACCTGAGCTCCTCACCACATACAAGGCTTTCATCCGCAGCTCAATGGAATACTGTTCCCCCCTCTGGGCTGGTGCTCCTGCCTCACACCTTGCTCGGCTTCACGCTGTTGAGGCCAAAGCTTTCAGAATCATTGGAATCTCCTGCGATGTAGTCAACGCCGAGGGCCTTTCACTCACTCACCGCAGGCAGGTTGGTGGTCTTTCTGTCTTCTACCGACTCCTCTCCGGCCTTGCTCCCCCAGCTCTCTCTGTGCTCTGTCCCCCCAATATTCCTTCAGGTCGCACAAGATCTGCCTGCAACCCTCTTCTGGTTAAACTGCCAAAGTCTAGGCTCTCTGCTCACCTTCACTCTTTCATTCCCCTTTTCTCCCGCCTCTGGAACAAACTCCCCCACTCCCTTCAATCCCACTCCTCCCTCCAGGTCTTTAAAACAGCTGTTCACCACCATCTCTTATCTTCCCCCATCGAAAACCTTGATCTTTTCTACCCCCGGTAATTCACCCCAGAGTCCTTGCAGTGTTCATATGTTTTAATCCTCTCCCACCTCCCCCCAAGTCCTCCCGATGTCCCTGCTCTCAAATGTTGTGTTTGTGTCCTTCCCCCTCTCTTTTGTGTCCTTCCCCCTCTCTCCCCATCTTGTCTACCGCTCCCCTTGTTTTTTGTGTTTTGTGTGTCGGTTTGTCTTTTTGTGTGATTAATGTTAGCTCTTTCACGAGCCTCGATCTTGTATACAAAAAAAAAAAAAAAAAAAAAAAAAATCCCAGTGAGTCACAGAAGTCCTTTGCTGAGGTGCCATGACTGGTGAGAGAGGAACCCACACCCAACCAGGTGGCATGATGACAATTGAAGTCACCACATATGAGGAAGAGGGTTGGGATGAGTGGATAGAAGTTGGTCCATGTTGTCAGACAGTGAAATGTAGATGGAGTCATCACTGTTTGGGGGACGGTACAGAACACATATGAACAAAAGGTGGGAGCGGAGAGGAAGCCGTAGCCAGAGGTACTCCTGGGGGTGAGGAGGAGAGAGGGCAGTGCAAGGAGAGTGAGGAAGAGAGTTTTTGATAAAGATAGCCACCCCACCACCAGGCCGAGGCTCAGGTCTATCATACCGGAGGAGGGAGTAACCAGGAAGAGATATTAAGGAATCAGAGACATCTTGAAGGAGGAAAGTCTCTGTTAAGCAGATCAAGTCTGGATTGTCAGAAGCAACCTGTATGGAGAGATCAGTCAGGTTTGAGCGAAGGCCCCGGATGTTTGAGGTCCATACCGTTAATGAAGAGAGAGGGGGAGCATCGGGTACAGGACAGGGGAGGGGAGGAGTAGGGTAAGATGAAGGATGAGAGGGGGAGGTAGGGAGAGCAGTTGTTAGTGTGTCAGCGATTGCAGAAGAGTTCCAAGAAAGGGAAGGATGAGGAGGATGAAAGGTTTGAAGGTGAAGGGATGAGGCACAGAGAGGGGTTGTTTGAGGGGGGGCAGAGGAAAGAAGAAGGTTGGGGGGGGTGGAGGTATGAGATAGAAGGGAGACGAAGTGGGGAGGAGGCAGCTTTGAGGAGGAGGGGGGAGGAGGGAGAATTGGAGAGGAATGGTATGGGGGGAGATTTGAATGGGAGTGGTTGGGGGGGAGTTTTGAAGGGGAGGAGTGAGGGGGGAGTTTAGGAGGGGAAGGGCAAGGGGGGAGTTCAGGAGTGGAAGGGCAAGGGGGAAGTTCAGGAGTGGAGGGGTAGGGGGGGAGTTTAAGAGTGGCGGGGCAAGGGGGGAGTTTAGGAGTGTAGGTGCAAGGGGAGGGATTTGGATGGGAGGGGCAAGAGGGGAGTTTAGAAAGTGGATGATTAATGAAAGACGAACATTGAAAACAAATTGGGTTTGTTGAGATTTTCAAGTTCGCAATCCGGTTCAGAATGATGGAGGAGGGATGGAATGAATGTGAATTTAGACCATGTAGTGAGGGAGACGTATAAGATATTGAATTTCTTTTTTTTGAGGTGGAATGAGTTGGAGAGGAAATTGAGAAAAGCCTTTTAAATAGGAAGAAAAACAGCGTGTTGTAAAATACCACTGAGTAAAACACTGAAGGGGAAAGGTTATACATATTTAAATAATATTTAAACAGAACCGTGAACAATCTTATGTGCACAAAAATACCAACGGGGGGAGAGCCGAGAGGGACCACCACGAGTCACGTGAAGGGCAAACGGTGGATGGCAAGGAGTTAATGGGGGCGGGGCGAACAGCACACCTGGACAGAAAATACAGGATGAGTCAACAGTACACGTGGAGAAAGGAAAATAAATGTTTTTGGTTTTTTGTTTGTTTGTTTGGTTTTTGGGGGTGGGGGTGGGGGGGGGGTGGGGATTTAGAACGTTAGACAGAGTATTATGTTCGGGGTAGAAGGGAAAAAAACTAAGAGCCAAGCAAAACACGATTAAGATAACAAACACCGACGGGGGTACAACTACAAGGCCGCACACGAGGAGCAGAACACGATTAAATAATTACAAGTTACAGGAAATTCAAACCAAAAGTAACTATAATTATCAAAACAATAACGCATGGACGATAAAATAACGAGTTGAAATTTGACAATCTATCTGGGGAAATGGGGGAGAAACACGTGGTCGAAGAACGAACGAACGAACGAATAAGAATGAATAAACGAATGAGAACAGAGAAGGAAATGTTTTTTTTTGGATTTTTTTGAGTTGTGATTTACACAAGGAAGAGGGCTATGGGGTGAAAAGATTGGGAAAACAGAGAACGAAAGTTATTGGATCACAAAAACACGGACCGCTGAGAGAAAAACAAAGCCTCAAGGTTGTACAGTGTTCACTGTACAACTACAAGGCCTCAAAACACGACCCGAATTAACACGATTTTCAATACAGGTATGAAAGATTTGCACCGAAAATCTTCGTCGGGAGACAATATATACACCATAAAATAAATAGTTATAACGAAAATACAAATGGGAACAATTACTTAACTTCGATTTCGATGGATAGCATGGAGAGCTGAGAATAAACGAACCCTCGCCAGCAAGACCGGAAACGGAAGTCAAAGTTGTTGGAATCGAACCGAATTTTCGGTATTGTGTAGCTAACTAGTCTCATAACAGATAATACATTCCTATTTATATATTTTCAATGTCGGTTTTGACCTTTGTCATTGAATACCTCTCGCTCGTGAACCATCGTCGTCTCCTGACTTGTTTTAATCTGCAATTAATGGATTACATTGCAGCAAGCCAGTCACGAGTCAATGTAGAACCCACATTGGCAGACAGAAAGAGACGCTTTCCTTTGTGACAGATGATTAAACGTTGCCATAGTGATAATGAACAGCGTGCCTCAATTTTTGGCATACATCACCAGTAATTTTATATCCGCACAAGCATTTTATATGTGATGTGCTGTGCCTTCTAAAGCAAGAAATAAGGAATACCAAGACCAGGGAGGAAATATAATTGATTGTCATGATGGGGACGAAGCGGAGGGCTTTTTTACAGTAAGTCTGCATGATGCAGAAACACAAGATGTGTAAATGCACTGGATCGGTTGTCCGATATACAGAGCAGGAATTTACGAGACTCCCATGCAAGTAGATGTCTCTCCCTTCAGCTCCTTCTATGATGAAAACTCCCCTTGGTCCACCTCATCATCCCCCATTGTTTTCCATTGTGGATCACCGCCATGAGCCGGCACTGCACCAACAGCCAGGCGTGACTGTCTTCCAGCGGTGGATGAATATCCGAATGAATATAGTACCATCAGTTCTTCGTCAGCACTATGGAACGATATAAGGAGGCATGCATGGTTGGGAGATGAGAGGTTAATAGGATGAGTAATTTTAATGTACATGACATGTCGCTCGGTACGCCGGGCACGTATAAAAATTTTGGTGGAAATTGACCCAGCCGTTTTGGATTCTTCAATCAATCAAAGGAGTGACATTATTTTATACAGTGGGGGTAAATAACCATTGACGTCATGATTACGTGTAAAACGTGTTTTGTTGCAGCAAATGCTTTGATAAATCTCCAATATCATGCAATAAGTACAACAAATATGGCACCTTAGACTCTTCTTGTAATTGTAGAGTTGATAATCATCATAATATTGTTTAAAGAGATGCACAAACAGACAAGACAGTTTATCTATATAACAAGCGTTACGCCGAGGTCCCCCGTCGGGGAAGTGATGTGAGTTGACAAAGTGGAAGACGCAGAAAACATGCTTGATATGATATTTCGCTCACAAGGTTCAGACATATATGGAGGCGGCCATCTTGGATTTTGACGTGGCGACCCAATTTTCAATAGCGTTCTTCCTTATGCCTAGATACACCCACACACCAGATTAGAAGTTGGTACTTCGCTTATTTTTCAAGATATTCCGCTCACAAGGTTCAGACATACATGGCGGCGGCCATCTTTGATTTTGACGTGGCGACCCAATTTTCAATAGCGTTCTTCCTTGTGCCTAGATACACCCAGACACCAGATTAGAAGTTGGTACTTCGCTTCTTTTTCGAGATATTTTGCTCACAATGTTCAGACATATATATGGTGGCGGCCATCTTGGATATTGACGTGGCGACCCAATTTTCAACAGCGTTCTTCCTTATGCCGAGGTACACCCACACACCAAATTAGAAGTTGGTACTTCGCTTATTTTTCAAGATATTCATCTCACAAGGTTCAGACATACATGGCGGCGGCCCTCTTGGATTTTGACATGGCGACCCAATTTTCAATAGCGTTCTTCCTTGTGCCTAGATACACCCACACACCAGATTAGAAGTTGGTACTTCGCTTATTTTTCAAGATATTCAGCTCACAAGGTTCAGACATACATGGCATCAGACATACATGGCGGCGGCCATCTTGGATTTTGACGTGGCGACCCAATTTTCAATAGCGTTCTTCCTTATGCCTAGATACACCCACAGACCAGATTAGAAGTTGGTACTTCGCTTATTTTTCAAGATATTCAGCTCACAAGGTTCAGACATACATGGCATCAGACATACATGGCGGCGGCCATCTTGGATTTTGACGTGGGTTGCACCCACACACCAAATTCGAATGCGGTCCTTCGCTTACGCACGCCCGCACGCACACACGCACGCACGGACGGACAGGCGGACGGACGGACACACGGACGGAGGGGAAAACCATAGTCCCCCTTTCGCTCCGCTGTGCGACGGGGGACAATAATACGCTTGTTACTTGGCAAAAAAATGTTTTTGATAAGTATGTTGATCACTCCGGTTTGTTTGTTTGTGTGTGTGTTTGTGTGTGTGTGTGTGTTTGTTTGTGTGTTTGTATCTCTGTCCGCTCACTTATACTTGCCTACAGGTCACAATTTTAAACCGATCTTCACGAAGCTTCACCAAACTGTAGAGTTGGTGGCCCGACAGAATCCTATTTTTTTAGGTCAAAAGGTCAAAACGTCAACATAGGCCAAAGGTCAACCAATTTTCTTCAAATTTCTAAAATCCCCAATTGTCATCCGATGGACTTGAACTTTTAATAGGATTTACATATCAGCTAACTGAATTCAACCACCAACTATTTTTGAGATCAACGTAGGCCAAAAGGTCAGCATAGGCTAAAAGGTCAACAACATTTTCAAGTTTCTAAAACCCTCAATTTTCATCCGACTGACTTGAAATTTTAATAGGATTTACATATCAGCTAACTGAATTCAACCACCAACTATTTTTGAGATCAATATAAGCCAAAAGTTCAACATAGGCCAAAGGTCAACTACTTCTACCAGATTTTATAACCTCAATTTTCATCCGACTGACTTGAAATTTTAATAGGATTTACATATTAGATCACTGAATTCAACCACCAACTATTTTTGAGATCAATATAAGCCAAAAGTTCAACATAGGCCAAAGGTCAACTACTTCTACCAGATTTTTATAACCTCAATTTTCATCCGATCGACTTGAAATTTGAATAGGATTTGCAGATCAGCTTACTGAAAGCAACCACCATCTATTTTTGAGGTCAACTTAGGCCAAAACGTCAACATAGGCCAGATTTCTAAAATTGTAAATTTTCATCCGATTAACTTAAATTTTGAAGACTATTTGCATATCAGGTCACTGAATTCAACCACTAATTAAGGATGCTTTACTGAGTGCCATTCTACTTTGTTCTCTTTTTGCCAAGTGTCACTCTCTGAGTGATTTTTACCTTCGCCACCAAAAGTGGATGGAGGTTATGTTTTCACCCGTGTCAGTTTGTCCGTTTGTTTGTGAACAAAATATCTCAAAAACTTGTTGACGGATTCGGATGAAATTTGGCAGAGATGTAGCGTATGTGACAACGACGAAATGATTAGATTTTGGTGAAGATCCGGATTCGGAACCGGCTCGTATAACTTTTTAAGTGATTCTTCACCATTGGGAGACATGGCAAAAAATGATACGTAGCAGGATATCTCAAAAATGTGTGGACAGATTTGGACGAAACTTGTTGGACAGGTTGTGTGTTTTACAAGGAGGAATCGATTCAATTTTGGTGAAGAACCGGATCCAGCTCGTAGAATGTTTTAAGTGATTCTTCACCATTGAGTGATATTGCCAACCAGGTGGAGGTATGTATGCTCTCTACTGAGTGCCGTTCTCGTTGTGTTTATTTCACAATGCAATCCAACTAGGATGAAAAACACGTTTTACAAGAATTGTTGTAAAAATTGGTAATGTACCTTTGGTTTGTCCTTTTTTTGATAAACTCAGAATGTTTTAATTTACACAAGTACATAGATATATTAAAAATAGAAATCCAAACCAAGAACGTAATTATTTCTAATCCTTGTCCTTATTCACATCAATCATCATCACATTAAACTGTTTGCTGATTTATTCATCATCCTCATCGTCATCCTCGTGGCTATCATCCTTAATTACGTTTCCACAATCACTGCCATAGGCACTTACAGAGAGAAGTACAGGGAAGTCTGTTCGTGAAGCAGTTGCACCTTCCTTTACACCCTGATTTACATGCACATTTCGTCAGTTCAATCACAGCTCGAGGGGCGGACAGGGCGAGACACCTCACTGGAACATAAACACCTTCCTTAACATTCCAACCATTTTCTTTAATGGGAGGAAGAGCCGGACAGTTGGTAGTGTGTGACTTATCACGCATGGTGTGATATGTGGTAGTAAGGCAGCATGAGTTGGAGGTAACATCTCTCCCTATTGGAACGAAACATTTCCAATCTTAGAGCTGATAGGGTTGTGGGACCTGCCGAGCAGTACACGCGGCAGATGAACTGCTCCAAACCCTTGACCTGTGGTGGCAATTCGCCATTGACCAGGACACTCAGAATAGGACCTTCACCAAGCACCCTGAGTGGGTCATCTTCTTCAAGCTTCATGTAGGCACCAACCCAGGTCTTCTTGGAAATAGCCACAAATTTCCCACCCCAGTCAGCGCCGGTGAAATTGTGGAGTCCAATGAGTCCATGGCATTTGTGACGTCCAATTACTTGCACTCGCTCCACCACATCAATTTCTCTGTATTTTGTGCCCTTACCGGTCAAGAACCTGAGGTGAGTTAGAGCTACAAGTCGACAATGAAAGACCAGGTCAAGAAGAAGCATGAGAATGTCAGTGTCTGGTGACCAAACACATATCTCCTGCCAAGCGTTCTCGGTTACAGATGACAGGACTTGGTGAGGAATAAGCGTATCAGCCTCTTCGTGTGAATGTTCTTCTTCAAAGTCGTAGCACTTTATCTTGTTGCTGTACACAACAACCAGCGTGAAGGCCCTGTTATCGGCAAAGTTTTCAAGTAAACCCTGGGCGAACATGGTCGTCAGTCTACTTTTGGTCGTTGAGGACGATATAATCTCTTTGAGAGACATGCTGAGCTTCATTTCTGGGTGAATTTCAAATTCAGTGGACGTTGCTGCTCTCTTATGGTATGCCTTGTTCTTCAAAGACTGTTCCAAGTAACAGTCAAATCCCACTCTGCCCTCATCGTAGCCAACCATCATCATCTCAATGTGCTTGATCAGAAAGCTTGCGCATGGTCGGTGTTTTCTTCATGCCCTGCAGCACAGCCATTGTGTCAACAATAAGAACACGAGGTGGAGACGCTCAGATGCTCTTTCAAGAGCAGGAAAAGGTTGAGACAGTTGAGCCTTGGCTTCTTCAACAGCGTGCATCAGACTAGCTTTGTCCATTGGGATATAGAGAGAGCCATCAACTGCGCAAAGGGAACGTGACACTACTGACATCTCATACTCTCCTATTGTCTCCTCTAGTTTTGGTACCAGTTCAGAACAGCTTCCCTGGATGATGAGAAATCTGTCGAACAGTACGTGCTCTTCACGCAGTTTGATAACCTTTTCACCCACACGGAATTTTGTTTTCTCCATGCAGTTTGAGAAGGTCTTCAATTTGAGCTTCTTCATTAGGTCACAAACTGAACCTGTTGATGTTGGCAGCAATCTGTCGTGAATGAACTGCTCAAACCACTCATGACCCTTCTCAGCAAAGTGTAGAATATCGTGCTTTGCATCTTATGGTACTAGAGCTGATGAAACCAGGCTTTTCAATGAATACTTCAATATGAATGGATTGCCTTGGCAATGTATTTCAATGGAGTGACGCAGCTTCAGAGCATTTTCTCTTGTCCTCATAGCAACGTCTCCAGAAAGCTGGTAGTGTTCACTTCGGGAAGAAGACTTGGAGACTTGAGGGAAGCTGTTGAGGTACTGCTTCACTATTCTAGCGAGATGAGGGGTGGTGGTAACGAGTTGGTCCAAAGCAGCTTCATCTTGACTCAGTCCAACCATCCAACCATGATGCTTCAACCCCTTTATCTCCTGCTCCAGGGTCTGATCAGTGAACAGGTGGGTAAAGGGAACTTCTGATTTTTCCACGACAAAGTTGCCAGACTTCAGTGCTTCCCAAGTAACAGGAACATCCTGTTCCAGAGCATTCATTTGAGCGAGATGTACTGGCATCACGCGAGCATAGTTCAGAAGATCGTGTGCAAATAAATACTTGATGAGGTTCTCCAGTGCTGCCAAGTAATGTTCCCAGTCTCCTGAGCAACAGGCACTGATGAGATTTAGAAGGCTTTCTACCTATTCAAGGTGCTGCATGAGAAACTGAGCAAGCTCTCCTCTGTGATCTCCTTCATGCGGCTTCAGATTTGTGGAGTACCCGTTGGATGTTTTCATAGATGTCAACCATGTCTGGACTGTGTTCATGTAGAGCCTTCCTAAGAGTGACACACTGACCATGGAGAGATCCTTGAGGGAATGCAGAGGAAATGGCATCCAACCTCATCATTATAATCGCCAAGCCAGTCAAAATGTGGTATTCAATGCTTCGCTTGTACGTCTTGCCACCATAGATCCTGTGAAGGGCTGCAGAGGTGTATGTTCCGCTTTCAATGGCACATGTGTCGATACCACTTCCATCAATGGTTTTGCCAAGGGCATGCAAGGCAGCAAAGACAAAATGCAAAATCCCTGTCCAGAGAATCCAATTGGTGTTACCCACTGTCTGCTGAATCTGGAGTACGCAGCTATAAAGATCCAGGTCATGCGTAATGATGGTAATTCTCTCTGGAGCGACCACAAAAGTAGAGATGCCCTGTGTCAACATCAGAACAGTGTACAGGGTTGCATAGTCCATTGGGGAGGTCTTGAACAATGGAGCAACCACTTCTGAGTTTGTCTGGCTGTGACTCTGAGAGTTGCAGGACAATGACAGTGATTTCGTAGCAGCCCAGGTTGGCATCACTTCTTGCTTTGCTAACTTCCTACCCCTATGGGAGCATTCATTCACTGAGAGAATAGAGTCATCTGGATTAGGCTCATGCTGTTATTGCTTCTCCTCCATCTTCTGCTGTTCTATATTCTCTACTTGTCTGTCATTTGTATTCTCACAACTGATGTCATCAGTAGCAAAGTACGTAGCAAGAGCCCAAATGTTAGTAAGGTCATTTTAAATCTGACCCTTTCCCTTTCCCAGCTGGTAGTCCTCAAATTGCATAGGTTTTGTCTTGATTACTTGCTCCGGTAGGTATTTGACTTCAAATGCAAGTAATTTTGATGGAAGAAGCTTCTCTGGAACAACAAGAGGTTGGTTGATGAGTAGGGGTAAAAATGGATAATTGGCATCTCTGGACCAATCAGCGACAACCATGGTCAGGAACATGTTGGGAAAATGCATCATGTGATCTAGTTGAGTTAGGCCAGGGGTAATATGCTTGCTTGCGCAAGGTCGGCAAAGAGCCATTCCACTGTTACTGGGCAGAACTGCTCTTTTGTGCTGAGCTTGCAAAAACATTTTTTCATCTGTGGGTTGACCTTTCGCAGCAATGCGAAGCCAAGGGTCCTTACATCAGCTTTTTGTTCTTATCTTATGTTCAAGCTTTCCCTTTGCCTTCCTTTGTCGTAAACAATTTGGGTATATATTAAATACTGTCTTGAGTAGGATTTAGAGATCTGCTTGCCTGGTGTCAAACGTTTCTCTCCGTACGTACGTAATCAATAAATAATCCTTTGTCAACCAAGTGAAAGTTGTCTCTCATTTTGATACAGGAGGACAACTCCCACAATGGGCTCTCAATCTTCTGCTCGTTGGTTGATCATGATCACTGTGCTATGGAATGTGTTCTGTCCAGTAGGTGTGTCTTCCAGGAGATCAATATTATCAACAGCGAACCAGATGTTTACCCCTTTCTTAACAAAATCTGGTAGACAAAATCCACCAGTCTCCTTCATCCTATGAAGAACACCTTGCTCCATTCATTTTTTGAGTTAAAGGATCTTTTGGTAGTCACTGCCAATGTAGACTTCTGAGAGTTTATTAACGAGGTACTTATCTCACACCCTAAGTACCTCGTTAATAAATCTCGCACCCTATGTGTACCCTGGTTAGAATAGGTACCAACATCCCTGCATGTCGTAAGAGGCGACAAAGAGGGTTGGCATCAGGAAGGGCATCCGGCCATATATATTTTTTGTATATTGAATCGAGGCTCGTGAAAGAGCTAACATTCATTTCACAAACAAATCAACCAGACAAAGAAAACACACAAAAAGAGGGAGTGGAAGACAAGATGGGGAGAGAAGGGGAAGCACACAAGAAGGGGGAGAGAAGGGGAAGTTACCATTCATTCATTTGATGGACTGAGTTGATGTGACCTCTTGGATGGCCAGCTAGCATTACCATTCATTCATTCGTTTTCTCGTTGTCCAAGTGAAACCTGGAAAAATTTTCATCCACTGCAATTCAGAAAATGGCCATTGCATCCCTTTTTTTACGTTGGCACGAAACATTTGAATTTGGTATAAATGATGCACCGCTTGTCTAGACTGCAGACAGACGAAGATGAACAAACTCCCTCACTCTCTTCAATCCCACTCCTCCCTCCAGTTCTTTAAAACAGCTGTTCACCACCATCTCTTATCTTACCCCATCCAAAACTTTGATCTCTTCGACCTCTGTTAATTCACCCCAGATCCCCAGATCCCCAGGCCATAAAAACATTGCCTCAAAAAGAGCATGACAATTACAACTACATATGGGCAGGGTACAGCCCGAAGTGGAGATCGGTTTCTGAGGTTTGGGACATGGAATGTAGGGACAATGACAGGGAGATCAGGAGAAGTGGTGGAAGTATTGGTCAGAAGAAGAGTGGACATACGTTGTGTGCAAGAGACGAGATGGAAGGGAAGTGGTGTGAGAATGGTGAAGGGTAGGCAGGGACAGAAATACAAGTTTGTGTGGAAAGGGTGCCCGGAGGGCGTGAATGGTGTTGGTGTCCTGTTTTCTGAGGAGTTTGTAGACAGTGTGGTGAGTGTGACTAGAGTGAGTGAAAGGTTGATGATGGTGAAAATGATGATTGGAAAGCTCTTGGTGAACGTCATGCTCCGCAGGTTGGTCGAGGCGATGAAGAGAAGGACAAGTTCTGGTGTGCGATAGAGAAGCTGATGGAAAACATGAAAGATGAGGAAGTTGTGGTGGTAGGAGGAGACCTAAATGGACATGTGGGAAGGAGTATGGACGGTTTTGAGGGAGTTCATGGGGGTTACAGATATGGTGTGAGAAATGGAGACGGTGAAAGGATTTTGGAGTTTGCTGATGGAGCTGATTTGTTGATTTGTAATACTCAGTTCCAGAAAGGGGATATTAAGCTTGTTACATACACGTCAGGTGGGTCGACGACAACCGTTGACTACCTGATGGTGCGTAGGCGAGATAGGGAGCACCTCCGGGACACAAACGTGATCCCGAGGGAGGAGGCTGTTTCACAGCACCACTTGGTTGTCTGCGACATAAGGGTGAAAGGTGCAAGGAGAGCTCGGCGGGTGAAGTACCAACCGAGAATGAAGGTGTGGAGGTTGAAAGAGGTGACAGTAAGGGAGGCATTAAAAGGGAGGCTGAGTTGGGTAGAGGATGATGTGGTTGAGCTTGAACGTGGTCGGATGTCAATGAAAGATAGTCTGTTGGGAGCCGTTGGTGAGGTATGTGGATGGACAAAAGGACCACCGAGGCACTCGGAACATGGTGGTGTGATGACGAAGTTGGAAAGAGGATTGACGAGAAGAGGAAGAAGTTCAAGGAGTGGCAGAAGGCGAAGGGTACGGGAGCAGAAAAAGCAGAGCATGAAAGTTATAAGGCAGCCAAGAAGGCTGCAAAGAAAGAGGTAGCAAAGGCACAGGAGGCATGGAGGAAAATGTTCGGAGAACGCTTGGATTCGGAAGAGGGTCAGAGAGCGGTATTCAGGATTGCAAAGCAAATAGCGAAAGAGAGGTGTGATGTGATGGGGGCGAGCTGCTTGAAGCATGAAGTGGGAAAAATCGTTGTGGACCCAGATGGAATTAATGGAAGATGGAAAAGATATATGGAAATGCTGTTGAATACAGAGAATAAATTGGATGGCAACATAGAGAGTAACCCAGTTTTAGGACTGGCAGAGAAGATAACTGAGAAGGAAGTTGAGGAAGTGATAAAAGCAATGAAAAGTAGAAAAGCGGGAGGGCTGACGGGAGTTGTGGGAGATATGTTGAAGGCAGCAGGAAGTTGGGGTGTGAAAAGAAGAAGGCTGCATTCTAGTGGCTTGGGAACTGAGTACCCTCGTCCCTCTATACACGGGGAAAGGTGACCCTCTGGAGTGTGGCTCGTACCGAGCGATAAAGTTATTGGAGCATGAAATGAAGATATTGGAAAGGGTGTTGGAGAGGAGTATAAGGAAGAAGGTGAAGATCAACGAAATGCAGTTTGGATTTATGCCAGGAAGAGGAATGACAGACGCGCTCTTTATTGTGAGGCAGTTGCAAGAGAAGTACATGGAGAGGAGGAAGAAGTTGTTTCTTGGGTTTGTTGATCTGGAGAAAGTATTCGAAAGGGTTCCACGTGAAGTATTGACATGGGCATTGAGGAAGTTAGAAGTGGAGGAATGGGAGTAGTGATGGCAATGTACAAAAGAGCGCGCACAGCTGTAAGGACGAAGGACGGGAACAGTGGTGAGTTTGAGGTGAAAGTGGGAGTGCATCAGGGGTCGGTACTAAGTCCACTACTATTTGTAGCTGTGATGTAGGTGCTGGCTTAGAACGTAAAGGAGGGTTTACCGGGGGAGTTGTTGTATGCAGAAGATCTGGTGTTGATTGCTGAAAGTATGGATGGACTGAAGGAAAAGATGAACAAGTGGAAGGAATGTATGGAGACAAAAGGTCTGAAGGTGAATATAGGAAAGACGAAGGTGATGGCAAGTTGTAAAGCATGTGGTGAGGTGGAAAGAACTGCGAAGTGGCCATGTGCTGTGTGCAGGAAGGGTGTCAGAGTGAACTCCATTCAATGTTACAATGTGCGTTGAGTGGGTTCATCAAAAATGTAGTGGTCTCAGAGGGTCCTTAACCAGTGTGGCAGCTACATTCAAATGTAAGGTGTGCACAGAGGGAGCTGCAGATGGAGGAAATGTTGAGTTGGATCTTGGAGATGGCGTGAAGCTGGAAGGTGTGAAAACATTTTGCTACCTCGGAGACATGCTGAATGGAGAAGCTGGATCAGACTCGGCAACGGTTGCTAGAATGAGATATGCATGGAAGAAGTTTCGGGAACTGAGTGGCGTGCTGATGAGGAGGGAAGTGTCGTTGAAGCTGAAGGGAAAGGTGTATGCTGCATGTGTGAGAAGTGCTATGATTTATGGGAGCGAGACATGGGTCATGAATGTAGAGCAGCAACGAAGGCTGGAAAGGGTGGAAACGCGAATGGTTCGGTGGATGTGCGGAGTATCGTTGAGAGAGAGGAAGACAAATGATGAATTGCGAAAGATGATGGGAATAGAGCCTGTGATTGATGCTGTGAAGAGGAACAGGTTGAGATGGTTTGGTCATGTGTTGAGTAAGGATGAAAGTGACTGGTTGAGAAGAGTGATGGAAATTAATGTAGAAGGAAGTAGAGGACGGGGAAGACCGAGAAAGACTTGGCTAAAGATGGTGGAAGAAGAAATGCGGGCAAGGGGGTTAACAAGGAGAGATGCAGAAAATAGGGCAAAATGGAGAAGATTGTCATGGGGACCGCAAGGCTAACCCCCGCTCTAGCAGGGAAAATGGCCTTAAAATGCATGTTGTGTGTTGTTGTTATCTCGCACCCTAGAATGAAAGGTGAAGCCCAGGCCAATTGAGAGAGGTGTCTGGACAGTCTGCTGAAACCCATTTTCCTTCTTTGGTTGATGACCTGACAATCAGTTCGAGTATTTTGGATGAGGAACTGGCAAGCGACGTCAACAACCTTGTCTACTTCTTCATTACCAATTCCAGAAACTTTGAGAACATGACGGCCAAAGAGGAGATGAGTGAGGAAGAACTGGAGTAGTGGAGGATTCTCAAAGTCTTCAAAGCTACCGTTGAAAGACCAGTTTCGGTACTCCATCATCTCCTCTCGTAGAATGTTTGCCATGCTCTTCAAGTGGTCAATTGTGTCGTCATTATCCAGAATCGTAGACCGAAGTTCCATTGCAATTTTAACTGCTGTTGGGAGGACGAGATTGTCAAGCTCATTTTTTGCGTAGCCATTTGACAAACTGGGCATTAGGAAGCCGTTCAGATATTGTTTTTTCAGATGTTTTGCGGTAGTTTTCTATCTCATTAACCTCTACCTGATACCGCTTCAAAATTTACAGGTAGGCATCATTCACCTCAGCAATGTTTAGGGTAACATCATTGTCAGAGAGGGTGTTTTGAATAGAGAGGAGCAGCTGTTCATCACATACAGAGTGAATGAGCTGGACATTACTGTAATCTAATGGAGTGAAGGTGCGCTGTACATAACGCAAGCATTTCCTATGATCGTACTTTTCAAGAGCAGAAGCATCCCCGGCACTCTCTAACTCAGATACACAAGTTCTTACACTGTCACCTTGAGTCTTGCGTTTTATCTCCAGGAAGTTTTCACCCATGTTGTCTGAAAAAACGCAATGAAAAGGTTCTGAAGCATCATTACGACAAAAGCTGCAGGACCAGCACAAACACACCTTTGCCTTTGGTGTGGTTTTTGTCCTTTTAGGGCGGGAAGAATCAGTTGCACTGGAAGGTCGCCCAGACCCTCGAGAGGAACATGCAGGGGAATCAGGCCAGGTTTGTTTACCTCTGAGCCTTTCAATCATGCTCTTGTTGACGATGGGTTTCCGACATTCAGTATGATAACACACAGATTTGTGTTCCGCTTCACTCAAGCTACCTAAGCGGTCACTAAGTTGTTTCATATCAAGCTGACCCAAAGATAATCATTCATTACAGCAAACAATTAGATCTTCAATCATATTTGGGTTACTCACCAGTCTCTTGGTTGGGGTGCAATTCTCATTGTAGCTGATGCACACACTGCTTGACATGCATGATGCTTAGAATGTCTCACCCGAAACAGAAAAAAACAGCATTAGCATGTTCCAAAAGTTCCTCAAAATAAAACAACGTTCCTAAAATTGGTTCATAATCAGTGGAGATAGACATGAGTTCAGTCCCGGATGGGGGGGGGAGGGAGGATGGGGGGGGGGGGAGGGAGGAGGGTGGGCTCCCAGAAGACAGGGGGCTCCAGAATGAGATCTAGGGACAGGAAAATTTGAGCCCCATCATTTTTCAACATCTAGACTCCAAATCAAACTGAAAATGGAAAAAAAAATTTTTTTTTAGCACACAGCTTCTACGGGAAAACACTTCATACCACACGATATGCACCACCCAAATAGCTATGTGGCATTATCTCACATGTGTGGCATTATCAGAAATTAAACCCATGTCGTTGGAAATTTGTCCGAGGTTATTATTTACTTTTCACAATGTATAGATGCGAATCAGGAAGAAGATAATTGGTTCCGGGTCGTTTCTTGTCACATATCCTTTCCGCATAGCTCATGGGATTGTGAGTTGTACAGGCATGACGGGCCATTGCACATGGACACATATTTTCCGCATATCTTGTGGCCGTTGTGGGATTGTGTGTTGGACAGGCGACCGTGATGGGCTATGACCTTCACATGAACACACATCTTTTCCGCACATCTTGCTAGATTGTGAGTTGGACAGGTGATTGTCAAGGACCATGACCAGCACATGGACACACGTCTTCTCTGCATATCTCGTGGGATTGTGAGTTGGACAGGTGACCATGATGGGCCATGACCCGCGCATGAACACGTCTTCTCTGCATATCTCGTGGGATTGTGAGTTGGACAGGATATCGTCATGGGCCATGACCTACACATGGACACGTCTTCTCAGCATATCTCGTGGGATTGTGAGATGGACAGGCGAACATGATGGGCCATGACCCGCTCATGGTCACATATCCTTTCTGCATATCTCGTGGGATTGTGAGTTGGACAGGGCCGTGACAGGTGGGGAGGGGGTTTGAAGGCTTGAAGTGGGGAGGGGATAGACATTCAGTCAAGCAGGGGTTAAACCCATGTCCTTATAAAGGCCTTTGTCCGAGGTAATTATTTCCTTTTAACGAAGTGTATACGAGTACATGCATCAGGAAGAAGATAATTGGTTTCTGGTCGTTTATTGTCACATATATTTTCTGCATACCACGCGGGATTGTGAGTTGGACAAGCGACTGTGACGAGTGTGGAAGGGGTGTGAAGGTTTGGAGTGGGGAGAGGATTGACAACTCAGGGTTGAGAGGGGTAGGTGAGGACTTGATTTTGGAAGGTGGAGGTTGAGGACTTGAGGTTTGTGAGGGGATGTGGTAGGGGAAGGGGGGTTTGAGGGAGGAGTTGAGTGAGGGCTTGAAGTCACATTTTATATTCCGTGAAATTTCCATGGGTCCCTGGTAGTCAGTAATAATCTATATTATAAAGCACGACTGTCTGTCTGTCTGTCCATCCATCCCAGAACTTCTCCCTCAGCTTGCCCCACCAAACTTTCTGTGCAACCTTTTGGAGTCCCAGCGGGTGTCTTAAGGTGGGTGGGGGGTTCCATAAATTTCTCATTACAATTGTAATGTTGAGTTTCCAACTGTACGAAGCTGCTCTATCTCAGCATGTAAACTCATTCACTGGTTCGGCATTCATAGTTTCACCATTTACCTGATGTGGAAACATTCACTGATTCGGTAATATCGCAATACATTTGAGATTTTGCATTTCCACGCTAATGACACCTAACTTTCTCCACTTGTAAGCACATTCGCAGTTTCGGCAATTTCTCAATACAATTGAGATGCCCTGTTTCCATCCGTGAGATGCCACAATTTTTCGCATGTAAACACATTCGCCAATTCCGCACATGCAGTTTCGCCATTGCTGGTATTGTCTGCCTGTAGACATTAGGGCACTTGGCATTCACTGTTTCCGCATTATCCATGTGTAGACTTCTCTGTCTTGACATCACACCACAGAAGAGCCAATTACCCCTCCCCAGGCAACACAATAGCCATCGTCATTGTTATTGGCCGCATCATCATCATTAAAGGTACATTGATATTACACATTACTAACCCCAGTTTTGGGGCCAGCCTCACCAAATTTTCTGTGTACATTTTAGGGTCCCTGCAGCGTCCTAAAGTTGGAGGCAGTTTTCATAAAAATTTGTCATTTTCTTTTTGGGCTCCCACCCGTGCCGTACAGAGCACGGGTACATCTCTAGTTGGTGATATGTCGATGCTGCTGTCTTGATGTGGGTATATCATGACGAGTTCCTGTGGAGTCATGTGTAGGTGTGAATCTTTCACTTAAACAGAGATGGGAAATGCTGAATGTGTCTGGAACTCCATTGGATACTGATTTTCTTCTATCAGGCCTTGTGTTATGAAAGTTATTTTATGCACAGGTTAAGAAGAAAGCATAAAGAGGAAAGTTTGAAAGGTGGATTGCCATGGATAGTAAATAGCATCCCTGGTCAGTATTCTCAACTCATAGTGAATTTGCATTAGCAAAGGTGTCTGGTTCTATCCAAGCTGATTCAGTTCAGCCTTGGTCAATAACAATGAACAAATGCTGTCCTGAGCACCTCCATGTCTCTGGCTGGTTAAGTGATGGTGAAAATGTCGAAAAGACATTGCATGAAAGCCACCATTATGTGATACTCGTGCTATAACTGCTTCCTTATAATATAACACCCTGGTACTATGGTTATCTTTAACGATTATATCTGAGATGATGGTTTAATGGATGGTGTTCTGGTACAATGTTTCCTCTTAACAGTGGTTCTGGTCGACCATGCTACTCATGGACAGCAATCTGGTATGGTGGTTACCTTTAGCAGAAGAACACTCCTTCTTTCCCTTTGCTGAGATCAGTTTGTCGCAAGTACTATATTAATGTAGGTAGTTGACTTGCTAAGCCAAGGTAACCTGCAAATCATAGTAAAAACATCCCCTTTGGCAGGAAGGTACTTTATGACTCTATAAAACATTTAAGAAATGGACACACACTGAGTCTACCTATTTTCAGCCTCATTTGCATAAATTCAAAATGGCCACCTCAACCCGTCAGCATCCAAACTAAGTTGGCCATATCTCAGGTACTAAATCAGTTATCTTGATGATCCTAGGCTCTATATGTATGTTTTTGATGATGGGCTATCCAATGAAAAAGTGACCTTGAGATCAGCAATGATCAGATGAATTTGTAATCCTCTATTACATGTTCAAACTGGAGAAGTGGCAGAGGAATTGCTCAAAGTACAAGTGCACAGGACGAAATGAAACAGAACAAGCACACCTTGTAATGTCCTCAAAATGTGCATCCACAGTATGGTACGAAAGTGAAGTGGTCAAACATGTTAGGACAATGCAAATTCAAATATGGGATAGAAATAACATCTTGTTGTGTGGACAACAACCTCCCGACAGGAGGCGACTACACCTGAGCGGTTACCATCGCATGCAAAAGCCGAGACTTCAAGGATTTTCAAACTGTTTGCTGTTTTTCATAAACCAGCGTGGAGCAGTTGTCACCTAGTCTAGCATCCAGTAAGGTATATTACTGTGTCACTTATAAAACAGGATTATTATAAATTTAGCCCTCCAGGGATCCCAAATGAACCCTTTTGTTGGCACTGTCAAAATGGCAGCAGCAGATGGCAAGCCATTCTTTAGAGACTAATAAAGAATTTATTTCATGAGACATGGCAAACACAACTCTTAAACATGAAAATAACACAAGACAACCACTATTTACCCTCTAGATGCAAAACACAAACATATATGCACACACGTACGTATGCACACACATGCAAACTCATTCAAGAACCAGGCAACTTAGAGGGAAATGGACGTGGTGAAGAATGTCTCGACTCCCAGTATTAGTTGGTGGATGTTAAACGGGTGTCTCGTCTCACAGTATTAGTTGATGGACGTTAAACGGCGGTCTCGTCTCTCAGTATTAGTTGATAGACGTTAAATGGGCGTCTCGTCTCCCAGTAATAGTTGATGGACGTTAAAGATTCACAAAGTGTAGGTGAGCCATTGCCTGCACCATGGCCAAAAAAAAAAATCCAAAATTCCTGCCCTAACTTTGCATTCCTCCTGTCCAAAGGGAAGGAAGTGCAAAATTGTCAATATCCAATGCCCAAGGGAGATCATGTGTATTAGTTGTTGTATTACTTCATAAACCTACCGTTATGCCTTAGCCCTTTGGACACAGTTTTCATCATTATTAACATTTTGTTATATTTCAAAGGTCATCACAAAATTTTTAGCTCTACTAAAACCTTTGCAAAATATAACACCACGATGAAACATTCATGCAAGTTATTAAATGAAATTATTGAGACAAAACAATCGAATTGTTCAATCATGATCATACGTGTTTTGCAGATAAATTATTTTCAAAATGTAAGTTTAGCTCAAGGTTATAAATTATATCATAATGTCCTCGGTCATGTACAATCTAGTTAGGTGTGCTAAGATCCTTGTCCTTCTTGTAACATGTGTACATGTTCCTCAATTGGACTACGTAAGGCAAAGAAAGAGCCGAAATGTGGTCCCTGCACATCTCGATTCCATCGTTAGTTTTCTTCTCACATCATCCACTGCCAGCCTCTTGGGGAATCCTGCCAGCCTTCAGATGACATCACAACACAGAAGGGGTGTTACATGACAGGCTCAAACGTTTTTATTACCTTCAGCTTATTCTGAAGCATCTCTTTATCCTTTTTTCAGAGGTTTTGATGAAAGAACGATAAATTCGCTATTACATTAAGAATGCCATTAACAAAGAATTATTAAAACATAAAAAGGATATGAATACTTCTACATGGTGAGTCATAAATCCCTGGACACGGTTTTAGCTGCTTATACAAGATTTGTTTATACTGTACCATGTACTTATAGTTTTCCTTTTTTCAGATCATGCAAATAATACATTATACCAACATGGCAGACACAGTGGAAGAGAGGCTGGGAGCAGTGGTGTGCTGGCGCTAGTGCTAGAAACACAAACAAGAAGATGAATCAGGTGCACGAAGACTTTGAGGAGCGTTTTGGAAAGCCAGCAGCGTCAAAATCAAATCTTCATCTTTTGGAAAAATAGGAATTTCAGACTGGAAGTGTACTCGACAGCCAGTGCAGTGGACGACCAAGAATTTGTGATTTGGGAATTCAAAACGTTAAAACATCCGTTTTCAGATTTTCCGAAACAATCATTACAGAAACGTTCTGCAGAGTTGGGTGTTTTGTATTCATCGTTACGTCACACAATGAAAGAAGACCTTCACATTAAAACATATAAACCAACTGTCATTTGTGAATTGTCAGATGCAGATCATGAAAATTGTTTAACGGCTTGTGACAGAATGATGCAGCACTTCGATACAATTCGTTAAAGGTCAAAGGTTATGTTTAGTGAAGAGTGTGCTTTTTACATCTGTTCATCTCCATGCAGTGTTTATTTTTTGAGTGATGGTAATCCACATTGTGTTGAAGAAGTGCAAGACCATCCACTACATGTTATGGTTTGGGTGGCGTTATTTGCCCACCCATCTCATCAAAATCCTTACTTTTTTGATGCGTCAGTCAACCAGCGTCCAGCAGTCATATCTGCATATGTGGGAGCATTACCTCACACCTGAACTTGAACGACGTGGACTAGCCCATGAGATATATTTCCAGCTGGATGGGGTACCTGCGCATCATGCATGTGTGGTACGAAATTACATTAATCTAATTTTTCCCAACCGTTGGATTTGAAGGTCTCCGCCAACACTTCTGTGGTCACTGTGCAGTCCTGACCTGACCACCTATGTCAATGCTCTGAGGGGGTATGTCAAAGCTAAGGTTGCAGAACATTGCATGACATTTGTTAATAAACTGAAACAACACATTCAGGAAGTACTTGGCATCATAACATATGGTATTTTGGCACCATAACATATGGTATTTTGGCATCATAACATATGGTATTTTGGCATCATAACATAAGGTATTTTGGCACCATAACAGATGGTATTTTGGCACCATAACAGATGGTATTTTGGCACCATAACATATGGTATTTTGGCATCATAACATATGGTATTTTGGCACCATAACGTATGGTATTTTGGCACCATAACATATGGTATTTTGGCACCATAACATATGGGATTTTGGCACCATAACAAATGGTATTTTGGCACCATAACATATGGTATTTTGGCATCATAACATATGGTATTTTGGCATCATAACATATGGTATTTTGGCACCATAACATATGGTATTTTGGCATCATAACATATGGTATTTTGGCACCATAACATATGGTATTTTTGCACCATAACATATGGTATTTGGCACCATAACATATGGCATTTTGGCATCATAACATATGGTATTTTGGCATCATAACATACTGTTGTGGTTTTGGAATAAAGGATAATTCCCCCTCGTAGGTAGACGCACCACAACATGAAGCCTCACGATAGTTCAGTTATTTCTTAGTGAATGTAAGCGTAGTCCTGTCCTGTGTTAGTTTTGCGTTGAGCAGGCCCGTCAGTAGGGCGGTCTTTTGGCGATAGCATGCCACGTGGCAGGCCTGAACAAGTCTGACGAGGCCGAAGGGAGGAGCTGCAGGAGGAGTGGCCGGTAAGCTCGAACCGCCAATCAGAGCTCGAGGGGAGTGGCTAACCACGACGATGAGAGGTGGGGTTTGGAACATTCGAGTGAGACTTTGGGGCGGGGCCATAAAACCCTGCTCCGAACCCCCCCCCCCCTCCCCCCTAGGTCAGTCAGAGCCGGAGAGTATCGTGAGTTCAAGTTCTGAGTTACAGTTCCCTTTGAGACGAGAGTTCCCTGTGAGAGAGAGTGGAGTTGAGTTGAGCTTGAGAACGCACGAGAATGCGGCGCAGAACGAGTGCATTGAATTTCCCGGTGATCGAGATTGTACACGAACTTTCCCCGTGCCCTGTGCCCTGCGCCGTATAAATCGCGCGCTCGAGAGGACGAGCCATGCCGGGCCACAGATGCGCGATCTCCTCCTGCCTGCCTTCGCTTGCATGCGTGCCGTGACCGACAGAGAGCCACGCCAGGCGAGCTGCCCCGGATTGACCGATGGCAAAGCGCGTTTGGCACGCTCGCAATTCTTCTCTTCTTCTCCCCGTGTGCGGGAGTGGGCCCTGTGTCTGGGCATAAGTTAAGATTGATTAAACTTCTGCTCTGTGTCCCCTTTCCTTCTGCGAATCATTGTAAATAATAATAAATGGTGTTCTTCCTCTGATTTGACCGTCCCCGTCCCTTCCATCGATTAGCCTCGCATGGTACGACTAGAACCGCTCGAATCGGGTTCCATAAAAGTAACGGCACGAGTCACGTGATATGCATACTGCTCGGTGTACTCGATTAAGCATGGCTTGTGCGAGATTCGGTCCCCGCTTTCGTGGCAGCATGGGTTAAAGGTACGTGCGACGTTGACCCGATACCCTTTTTCACGTTTCCTCCTGAAGTGGCGATTCGGCCTCATGGACCCGAAGACCCAGGGGGAAAAAGGGGGTTTAATCCCCCCTTTGTAACGGGAACGGGCTTCGGGAGATCCGCAACAATACGGTATTTTGGCACCATAACATATGGTATTTTGGCATCATAACATATGGTATTTTGTGTCCGTTTTCACACCACACGTGGAGAAAATTATCTTGTGCCGTGACAACGGCAGATGTCATATAGATGTACTTGATGTCTATGGAGGTATTGTAATTGTTGTATTACTGCAATATGTTATTATTACTCCTGTTATTACTGTATTGTGTTATTACTCCTGGGGCGTATGGCTCACCCTGGTAGATGGTAAAAACAAATCTTGTATAAGCAGCTAAAATCGTATCCTGGGACTTATGACTCAACCTTTATATTTCACTGTACAATGTTCTTTTTCTTCTTCTTCTTCTTGTTATGGCATCCACTTAACGTGGAGACATGATGAGATTTTTCCAGTGTTCTGATTGGATATTCAAAGACTAAATCAATGCTTCTGTGGTTGCTGTCCTTCTCGATGATGTTGCGAATGGTTGTGAGAGGATGCTTCCTTCTCCGTGGTTCCTCAGGCCTCCAGAGGATGACTTTCTTTGCTAGTTCTTCATGGCACATCACATGAGCAGCAAGGCCAAAGTGGTGTTGCCCTTCAATAGCATAGATTAGGAGAGGAGAACCACACAATCTCTGTTTCAGGACTTTGTGTAGCAATCTGGCGTAGCTGTGTAGGTACCATCCAATGATTTCTCCAGTGCTTGGGTCAAGGTCCAGGATTCACACCGAACGAGAAGGACCAACTCAACTAATTTTGAAGATCCTTATCTCACTCTATCTGTGGACTAGAGATCTCCAAACTTTATTGAGGGCATGAACTGTTGCCCAAACCTGAGCTTTCCTGTACTCTTGTGTGCTGCGTGTTGGTGCAGGAGCGCAGATATTTAAAGTCATTCATTTTCTCTATCGGATTTCCATCATCAGTAAGTTGAGCATAATCAGGAGGAGGATTGAAATGCATACACTTCGTTTTTTCAGCATTAAGTACCAGCTTCGCATAAGATGTCAGAGAGGAGTGGTTCGTCATCAGAAATCTGCTGGGCTGGATGTCTGCAACTTCTAGAGCAAGATATACATGTGTATATATAGAGAGAGTTAAATCTTCCCATTCTTCAATCACAGTTCTTTGGGCGTAGTCGAAGGCAATTGTAAACAGGTAAGGAACGAGTGGGTCGCCTTGGGAAACTCCAGCATTGACTTGGAAAGTTACAGACCCTCCTTCAGGAGTTAGGACCACTACAGCGGTATCTTCATACCTGATTTGTATGGCATGAACAATCGACGAAGGGATGTCAAATACGTGGAGAATTTGGAAAAGTTTATTCCTGTCAACAGAATTGAAGGCTTTCTTGAATTCGATGAAGGTGATTGGAGCTTCTTTTTAGTAGTTCCGTATTTCCACAATGATGCGCCTGCAGAGAGCAAGAATCTGAGAAGATGTAGATCGAAGATGCCAAACACCATTTTGATTTTTCCCACATTCTGGTGGCCGATTTCCTACGAATGTTTTGCTGCAGAATTTCAGAAATTTGTTAATCACTGCAAGCTAAATCTTTCAAATGTGCTTCATATGTATTTTATAACAATATACGTATATATATATATATATATATATATATATATATATATATAATTATATATATTGCTATAACTATGTTGCCCTGCCTACATATACCTGAGGAATTATTGAAAGATTCAAATGTCACCACGTCACCTGCAGTATTCTAACCACACGTCCACCAGATGTCACGGTGATGGGTATGTTGTGAAATTTTGCACATTTATTATTCATGTGTTGCTTTACATATTCATGAGTGAATTGAAACTAGATCTACGGATGTTCTGATATACATCATTCTACTGTCACTGAATGTTATATTTCGGTTAACTCTCACCGAATGTTTGAATAAAATATAGTTGAGCTTGCCATCAAATTTAAATTGCTATTGGGGAGTGTATGGCTATTATTTTTTCTTATTTTATTGGGGATACAAGATCAAGGTTCGTGTAAGAGCTAACATTGATCACAAAAAGACAAACTGACATATAAAACATATGATAAAGGTAGCGGAGACAAGATGGGGAGAGAGAGGGAAGCACTCAAGTTCAACATTTGAGAGCAGCGACATCGGGAGATCTGTGGGAGGGAGAGGGCTTGGGGGGAGGGGGAATGGGAAGGGGGGCGGTGGGAGAGGTATAAAACACATGGACACTGCTAGGACTTCCAGGAAAGAAGTTGGAATTTCAAAAAAGTGTATCTGGGGTGAATTAATTGGGATAGGAAAGATCAAGGTTTTGGATGGGTGAAGATAAGAGATGGTGGTGAACAGCTGTTTTAAAGACCTGGAGGGAGGAGTGGGATTGAAGAGAGGGTGGGAGTTTGTTCCAGAGGAGGGAGAAAAGAGGAACGAAAGAGTGAAGGTGAATAGAGAGTCTTGATTTTGGCAGTTTAACCATAAGAGGGTTGCAGGCAGATATTGTGCGACCTGTAGGAATATTTTGGGGACAGAGCACAGATAGAACAGGGCGAGCAAGGCCGGAGAGGAGTCGGTAGAAGACGGAAAGACCACCAAACTGCCTGCGGTGAGTGAGTGAAAGCTCTCAGAGTTAGCTTCATTACGGGAGATTCCAATGATTAATGAAAGCTTTGGTTTCAACAGCGTGAAGCCGAGCTAGGTGTGAGGCCGGGGCACCAGGCCAGAGGGGAGAACAGTATTCCATTGAGCTGCAGATAAAAGCCTTGTATGTGGTGAGGAGCTCAGGTGTGCCAAGGAAGGACTTCGCACGACGGAGGATGCCCAGTCGGCAACTGGCTTTGGAGGCCAGATTGGAAATGTGGTTTTCCCAGGAAAGATCATGGCAGATAGTGAGACCCAAAAGCTTTTTTGACAGATCTTCTTGGAGAGGATTGTTGAGAAAGTAGATGGGAGGGTTTTCCAGTCGGTCTTTTCAGAGAGACATAGTAAGAGTGTGAGATTTGTCAGGATTGAAAGACATGTTCCAATTGTTTGACCAGTCTGTGATTTTGTCCAGGACTGCAAAGAGTGAGGAGGCTGCAGACTGCCGATCTGAGGGATGAGGTATGGAGCGGCAGAGAGTGGAGTCATCAGCAAAGAGATAGAGAGGATTTTCCAGAGAGTCGGAGAGATCGTTGATGAAGACCAGAAAAAGCACAGGGCCCAGAACACTGCCTTAGGGAACTCCAGCCAGAACAGGAAGGGGCGATGAGAGAAACCCATTCAGGGCCACACGTTGACTACGACCAGAGAAGAAGTCCGCAAGCCATGTGTGGAGATTTCCATGGATACCATAGGAGGAGAGTTTGTTGAGCAGAGCAGGGTGCCAGACCGTATCGAAGGCACGTGATATGTCAAGGGAGACAGCTCTGATTTCCTGTTTGGCATTGAGGACCTCCATCCATTGTTGAGACAGCAGAAGCAGCATGTCCAGAGAGAGTATAATGACCTGGTCTGAATCCAAATTGATGATCGGAGATCAAGCCATTGGAGAAGAGGAAAGATTTGATGTCAGAAGCGATGAATGATTCCATGAACTTGCTGATTATTGGGAGCAGGCTGATTGGTCTGTAGTTGCAAGGATCTGTTTTTGCACATTTTTTGTGTAAAGCAGTAATGTTGACTGATTTCTAAGCAGATGGCAGATGACCTTGAGCAAAAGAAAGGGTGAAGAGAACAGAGAGAGTGTGAGATAGAGCGGCAGAGCAGGATTTTAGAAAAATATAATGAAAAGGCTAAAAACTTTTGATGAAGTGTCAAGTTTCACACAACCAATTGGCTCTTTCACATGCATGTTGTCTTGTAGTGTAACTGTAATGTGAAAAAACACATTACCATACTTGAGAAAAGAAAAAGCCAAACAGGAAAGATGACAGTTTGTGTGTGATCAAATGAATGAAGATAACATATTCCAGTAAGGATATCAAAACTAGCTTTGGAAAAGGCTCAGTGGCGAGGGAAAGAATAGTATGAGTATTATTGTTTATCGTGCTCTTATATTATACTCGTAAAAAGCTGATCAAATATGACGGGTTGGAACAGTTTATTCGACGGTGCAGCCTCGTGAGCGTGCCAATGTCTGAAGCCTCGGCCTAGTGGCAGATGTGCTTATATCCTCTTTATTTATTCGACATCATAAGGATGTAAATGAACACTCGTTTTACTCTATGAATGTTGCACATCACGTGCAGCGAATTTCACCTCCCTGTGCCTTGTATTTATTGTTATTTTTAAAAAACGATTCTATACACCGCCCTTGAGGCTCGATTTGCAAGCCACCATCTACATTTCTAATAGAAGAGACATAATTACTCTTTTCTGGAAAATGTTTTTCGAGTTTGTTTGTTCCTCAAAAATAGGCTGCAGTGAACCGTTGTGAACACACATTCATGTTAAAAGATTCGTCTTTAAAACCTACCCTTATGAGGGGGGGGGGGGGGGGGGGGGGGGACAGACATCTGTACAAACACACAAACTGACATTGGTCGATATTTTATAATGCATAGCTGAGGCTCGTGGAAGAGCTAGAATAACTGAATAAGTACACGAAATGGATCAGGATGCAACAGGACAAAGGGAATATTTGAGAGAGGGGGGAAACACCATCAGCAAATTTGAAGGCCAATATAGAGACAGACTTGGACTAGCGATGGGGGCTGGGAGTCATGAGGGTCAGGATGCATAGAGTTTTCAAAATGGATACAGAACACCTCTGTATACAGAAGGAAAGAAACAGAAGGGAAAACCGGACATTTGGAAGGAGGAGGGATTGGGTGGTGTGGGGTACGGGGTGGATTAACGAGGGTAGAAAAGATCATGGTTTTGCATTGGCTACGATATGAGATGGTGGTGAACAGCTGTCTTGAAGACCTGGAAGAAAAATAGTGAGATTGAAGAGAATGTGGAAGTTGGTTCCACAGGCAAGAGAAAAGAGGAAAAAATGAGTGGAGGTGAGCAGAGATCCTGGATTTAGGTAGTGTAATAGAAGGGGATTTATGGTAGATCGTGTGTGCCCGGTAGAAACCTGGGGGGAGGGGTACAGAGCGAAGAGAGGGCAGGGCAGAGGGTGCAAGACCAAATAGGAGGTGGTCGAAGGGAGGCCTTCTTCTACTTCTTAGCATCTGTTACGGATTCGTCACTTCCGCCTTTGTTGTTATTATATATTTGTAGGATTTTTAGTTTCAGGTAATATTGTTGTTAGGATTTCTGTGTGAAATGGAGACGACTTTAATAAAAGGTAAAAATAAATGTTTGTGGAGGAAAAAGAAAAAACGCGCCAAGAAACCGGAAAAGAGGAGGAGGGAGGAAAATCGGCGGGGAAAAGAGACAGCCGTGAGTCCCAACGAGGCTGTGAGCGGACTTCCCCAATATTGGTTGCGAATGAATTGAGGCTTCCCGTGAAGCTGTCTTGAAGCTTCCCGTGTCTGCTTGTTTGTTTCTCTTCGCAGAATAAATATGATTTTCTCTGCAACCGTTGGTACGATTGGCAGGAATTTTTCACCATGGGTGCAACTCCACCTGTAGAAATTTTTTAATGATAATTATGACGTCATAAGTGACGTGGTATGACCGCCATTTGGATCATCTATCACCATCTATCACCATCTATGCATCATCTATCACCGCCATCCTCTATATCTCCGAAAGTGCTGCATAGAAAAAATTTAGACATTGCTCATTGTAAATAACTCTCCATGGGGAATAAAATATGTTGATGATGTCATCGGTGCCTCCATTATGACGTCAGAATTCAACAGGTACAAAACTTCATCTAATCAAGATGAAATTTCTTGAGCATCATCTAGGGATAAATTGGTGGAGAAAAAAATATAATGATGCCGTCATCGGTCACGTGGTTCGACCGCCATATTTGTTTTAACACAACAGCCTTAAAAAGCCTTTCTGTCTTCTACCGACTCATCTCTGGCCTCGCCCCCTCAGCCCTGTCTGCGCTCTGTCCCACAAGTTCTCCTACAGGTCACACAAGATCTGCCTGCAACCTCTGGAGAAACTGCCAAAATCAAGACTCTCTGCTCACCTTCACTCTTTCATTCCTCTTTTCTCCCGCCTCTGGAACAAACTCCATCACTCTCTTCAATCCCACTCCTCCCTCCAGGTCTTTAAAACAGCTGTTCACCACCATCTCTTATCTTCCCCCATCCAAAACCTTGATCTTTTCTACCCCTGTTAATTCACCCCAGATCCACTTTTCTGAAAAACCGACTTCTTTCCTGGAAGTCCTTGGTGTCCTTGTGTTTTATACCTCACCCACCCCCACCCCCTTCCCATGCCTCCTCCCCCAAGCCCTCACCCTCCTACAGATCTCCCGATGTCCCTGCTCTCAAATGTTGTCCTTGTGTGCTTCCCCCTCTCTCCCCATCTTGTCTCCCGCTCTCTTTATTTCGTCTTATGTGTCCGTTTGTTTTTTTGTTGGTTTTTTTGTCATAAATGTTTAGATCTTACACGAGCCTCGATCTTCGATACAAAAGAATAATAATAATAATAATAATAATGATAATAATACTGAAAACACGTGCTGGCGAGGGGTCTGCAACCTCTGATTGTCCTTTATCGTTTGTTATGTCGATGATATTATTTATTTGGAAATTATTTGTAATCCAAAAAGGTCCCAGTGGTCTTAAGCTCTAAATGTTCAAGGACCCAAACTGGTCTAATGAGTCTAAAGCATCTTATGGGTTTTTGGTCTCTCAAGGATCTCTGTGGTCTTTGGGTCTTTGTGTCTTTTGGATCTTTTGAGTCTTTGGGGTCTTTAAGCATTTTCGGTCCTCTAAGTCTTTTGGGTATTTTGGGTCCTCTGGGTCTTTTGGGTCTTCATAGTATTTTTGGGTATTTTGGGTATTCAGGATCTTTTGGGTCTTTGGGTCTTCTAGGTCTTTAAGGCTCTTTTGGGTCTTCAGGGTATTTAAGGGTATTTGGGCTATTTTGTGTCTTTGGGGTATTTTGGGTCTTCAGGGTCTTTTTGGTATTCTGGATCTTTTAGGTCTTCAGGTATTTTTGGTCTTCTGGGTCACAAGTTACAAAACCCCTTCGGATGGGGGATTAATAAACTTGTTTTTAACATTAATATTTTGCTATTATCATAAGTGTTATTACTTTTGTTTTTACAAGGGGCCTTCGAAAAATGCCATATTAGCGACAGGAAGGGTTTTTTTTTTACCCTTGTGGGGTATATAGATTACAGTAAATCTTCGCTCAGTTCTGCAAGTAAAATTTACCTCACAGATGTCGGGATTCCTCCAAATTTCTTACGGTTTCGTGATAATCATTTCCTGTCAATCGTGGTTGATCACCAGTAGCGACAGTTTCAAAAGTAATCAAACATGTTTGTGGATTATAATACCTTTTTTTACTTCTGGTAGAGGTGATTCCACAAAAACGGCACGATAAGCTGTTTATACATGTTAATGCGGTGTATGTGCAAGGGGGGGAAATCCCTTGGGGAGGTGGAGATAGTATTAGTAGTGGTGGGCGATACCATCGATTCTTTGTAATCGCGTTACTGATTACTTTTGCAAGGAGTAATCGAGAGTAATCGACTACTTGGTCTGATTTTTGTCACTCAGTTTTTTTTGTTTTTTTGGGGGTGGGGGGGGGGGGGGGGGCGGTTCGAGACGGGTTGCTGTTTGCAATTAATTGTTGTTAGAGACGGGGACTAGTTATTTATTGTAATCTTTGAGTTGATTTTTTTGGGGAGGGGGGGTGTCCTTTCAAGTTTATTTTTCAAATCATTGTTACAATCGCAATGCAAAAAATGAAAATGAAGACGAAATCAATTTATTTGCAGCAAGTTTTTAACGACATGTACAATATAGGAACATGACTTTACAAGTTCTTGTTAACGAACAAATACATGTTGACATGCTCGTCTTTGAGGCGATTTCTCTTCTCTGAAATCAGCTCTCCGGCTTTGGAATAAAGTCGCTCCGACGGCAACTAGCTAAATCTAAAATAAATCGAAATAAAACAATTTAATAGCCGGCGAAGCCGGTGTTGTGAATGAACGCGTACGTATTATGTTGAAAAGCCAGATTTTGCTGAATCCTTTGAGAATTTCGAAGCTTTGATGCACCAAATCGCTCCATGGAGGCCGCCATCTTGCGGATGCGGAAGTACGCATAAAAAATTGCGAAAAAGTTCAATAGGAGTTTGTTTCACCCGTCTTTTTTTGATTCACATTCTTATGCACCTCTACTTTGTAATTAAAATACTTTAAGACCAACCTCGTTCCCCGGGCCCGCATGGGCCCTGGTTATCTTCAACGAAAATCGTCACCAAACACAGGAACCAATGAGATTCGAGCATTTGAAAAAATATTTCAAAAAGGAAATCGCTCAATGGAGGCCGCCATCTTGCGGATGCAGAAGTATGCATAAAAAATTTGAGAAAAAGTTCAATAGGAGTTTGTTTCACCCGTATTTTTTTGGTTCACATTCTTATGCACCTCTAATTTGTAATTGAAATACTTTAAGACCAACCTTGTTCCCCGGGCCCACATGGGCCCTGGTTATCTTCAACAAAAATCGTCACCAAACACCGGAACCAGTGAGATTCGAGCATTTGAAAAAATATTTCAAAAAAGCTTTTTACCACGTTTCGGAGGCTGAAAACGGCGTCAAATATTCTAAAATTGACGAAGAATTATTTTTTAGAAATCTCGCGGCCGTAGGGGATAGCTTTTCACGGCCGGAAATATCCGAAGTTGAGACGAAATTCACCGAATTAATCAAGAAGGAAATTTTATAAATTGTAATCTCACCCAGAATGCAAATGGTGTCATTTTGAACTAGGTACGGTACCACCTACTACACCTACAGTCAAGTGAAAAAGTAACTACACCCCATGTAAAGTTTTGACTTTTTCAACATATTTCAACATACAGCTATTTGATCTTCATTTCAACGATATTGATAGATAAAGGTGATATAATATAACAAATATCATGAAACATTTACATTTTGTAGTCCATTGTATAATTGAAATAAACATAAATGCAAATTTCGCATGTGGAAAAAGTAAGTACACCCTTGGCTCTAATAGGTGGTATTGCCCCCTTTGGCAGAAACAACCTCAAGTAGGCGTTTCTTATAACTGTCTACCAGTCTCTGGCATTGACTGGGAGAAATATTTGCCCACTCCTCCATACAGAATTCTTTCAGCTGTGCGATGTTTGAGGGGTTTCTTGCATGCACAGCTCGTTTCAAATCCCCCCACAACATCTCGATGGGATTTAGATCCGGGCTTTGACTTGGCCATTCCAGAACCCTCCATTTCTTTCTTTTCAGCCATTCCTTTGTGGATTTACTGGTATGTTTAGGGTCATTGTCATGTTGCAAGGTCCACCTTCGGTTGAGCTTCAACTTTCCGACAGATGGCCTCACACTATCCTCAAGCACCCTCTGGTACAATGAAGAATTCATAGTGGATTCTATGATGGTGAGCTGCCCAGGCCCTGATGCAGCAAAGCTGCCCCAAACCATAATATTTCCACCACGATGCTTTACAGTTGGTATCAGGTTCTTGTGGTCAAATGCTGTCTTTGGTTTTCGCCAAACATGTCTTCTGCTACTGTGGCCAAATAGCTCTACCTTTGACTCATCTGTCCAGAGCACATTGTTCCAGAAGTGTTGGTCTTTGCCTCGGTGTTCATTGGCAAACTTTAGTCTTGCTCTGATGTTCTTTCTGGACAGCAAAGGTTTCCTCCTGGCACACCTCCATGTAGATCAAATTTGTGCAGCCTCTTTCTAATGGTAGACCCATGCACTTTGACATCAACAGTGGCAAGAGCTACCTGTAGGTCCGCTGATGACATTGTGGGGTTCTTAGAAACTTCTTTCAGCATCTTGCGGTCTGCTCTTGGGCTGAACTTGCTGGGGCGGCCTGGCCTGAACAAGTTGGCAGTTGTTTGGAATCTTCTCCACTTGTAGATGATCTTCCGGACGGTCGAATGATTGATTTCAAATTGTTTGGAGATCTTTTTAAATCCCTTCCCAGACTCGTAGGCATTTATAACCTTCTTTCTGAAGGCCTCAGAGAGCTCTTTTGATCTAGGCATGGTGACGCCGCACACTTCAACAACAAAGAGCAAACCAAACTAAATGTCTGAGGTTTAAATAAGACAGGTTCCTCCAAGATCCTCTCTAACGATGTTCTAATCATTTGCACCTGAGCTGGTGCACCTGATTCTAATTTTATGTATTTGAAGTAGTGATAAATGTAGGGGTGTGCTTACTTTTTCCACATGCGAAATTTGTATTTATGTTTATTTAAATTATACAATGGACTACAAAATGTAAATGTTTCATGATATTTGTTATATTATACCACCTTTATGTATCAATATTGTTGAAATTAAGATCAAATAGCTGTATGTTGAAATATGTTGAAAAATTCAAAACTTTACATGGGGTGTACTTACTTTTTCATGTGACTGTACCTACTACCAACTACCTAACCTACTGATGCCATAGTGATGGGTAAAATAGTGGCAATATGCTTTGGCTTCGCCGGCTCATTGCGGCTTTGCAGTCGGGTACTAGTAGCTTTTATAACAATTTAATAGAATTTGGCATCTGTCAATCACGAGGACATCGGCGACCATCGACTCATCCAAGTAACCGACTACTCATGAAGTAACCGATTACTCCACCATTCTTAACAGTAATCAAAGTAATCGATTACTTTCAATCGATTACGCCCATCACTAATTTATTAGTATTAATTTTCTTTTGTAATAACATAAATATTATGCTTTTGTTATTGGTAGGCTGGTAGCGGCTTTGGAAAAACTCCATGATAAAGCTATTTTAACAGGGATATACACCTCAACACGCAACTCCATTGGTGGGGAAAACCCTTTGGGGAGAGAGGGCAAATTAAGTCACTACAACCTTCATTATGTGACCCTTAGTCCTCCTGTCAAGTTTGCTTGAGATTGGATAAGTAACGACTGAATGTATCGTGGTCAAAAATCGTCAGACAGACAGACAGATACCAAATTGCGTATTTTTGTGTGATTTGAAGAAGAAGACGTTTCAGTCACAAATATAAAAGCATACATAACCAATAAGTTTGCTCCATTATAATAAGATTGACACCAGACTTTTACTACTCTATCAAGTCTGTGAACAATTAGTTATAGTCTTTGTTTCATCAGTTGTGTGCGAGAGAATTATTGATCTCTCAGATGATGCCAATGCCCATCATGCAGACTGTCGGAGTCCAGATTTAGAAGATGAGGAGCTGGAGAAATGGTAGAGGAGTGAAATAATGGGAGTCACTGCCACTAGACCAATGTCCAAAAACTTGCGCTGAGACAGTCTTAATAACTTGATTCATTATATGTTGTACTGTGTTTCATTAATTGTGTTAGGACATAATTACCTTATAATTAAGAAACAATATTAAGATTGGATGTCCAGAGCATAAATGAAGCAGGAGGGTCGGTGGATGACGATGACGATTTCTCATTCCAACAATGTATTGCACTTCCACGCACTCGTCTCACACTGAGAACGTGATGGATGGTACAGGCAAGGGGGGGTTATTGAGCTTGATGCAATGGAAGGTCTTGTCATATCGGCAAGGCTGTGGCACCGTGTAAGCGTGATCCACCATTTAACCTTCTTGCCACCAATACAACTATTTGAAGGGCTGAAGAATTAAATGATAAAGGTCGAGCGTGCCTGATATGTTTCTATCTGTGCAAGAAAGGCAATTTTATAGCAGGTATAGAACACCTTTTTTTTTTTACATTTCTCAGAACACAACCAGAACTTACCTATTTCTACCGTCTTCTGATTTGCTCCAATACTATTCCATATGCACAGGTGATGTACTCTATTAAAGGTGATTCTATTCCTATGCTTAAACTGATAGATATTCCTTCAGCACTGGGTAAGAACAGTACAATGACGTCAGAACCTAGCAATGCCTTAGCTTCGAGACTGAGCTGGTCATCATCAACAGCATGCACCATCTATATGTATGTATGTGTATATAAACTCAACATCAAAAGAAACATATCAAATATTTAGAAGGACACTCATTGAAATCCTCCACGCAAAAATGAAAAATATTTGAACACAGGTAAAGTTCAGCTATCTTTACTAAACACATGTCAATAAACAAGAGGTTGCCTCAATCACAAAAAAGCAAAAAGCACGAACATCACAAGGGGTGGTGCAACAAAAGTCACAGCACTGCAACACAAAGGCACGCACCTGAATACAGTCAAAACAAAATGACACAGGAATGGACACAACACTCCTAACAGTCAAGGACAGAATGACAGCAGTCCTCAATATCGTGTGTGTGTCCTCCCTGAGCTGTGATGCAGGCTGCACACCCCCGACGCATGCTCTGTACCAGGCGTCTGATGCGGTCCTGGGAAGTCTGTCCCACTCCTCCTGCAAGCCTTGAATGAGCATATGCCGATTGACAGCCGTTGATCTCCTCAATGCAAGACGTCGACCAAGCTCATCCCATAAATGCTCAATGGGATTGAGGTCAGGGGAATATGAGGTCATCCCTTGGTCAGGATCCAAGGCATCACTTCAACACCCTGTTCCTGGAGGAAGTTGGTGGTCAGGCGAGCAGCATGGGGTCGAGCGTTGTCCTGATGGAAAACTGCGATGTCAGGATGAGCCTGGAGAAATGGCAGCAGATGAGGTCTCAAAACTTCATTGACATAACGCTGACTAGTGAGATTGCCTTTGATGACCAGAGGTGTCCAGAAACGGGTGGAAATGCTGGCCCATACCATCACACTGGGTCCTCCCCAACGATTGATCTGGCGAATACAGCATGATGCATACCTTTCCCCACCTCTGCGTCATACCCGTTGACGCCCATCAGCAGCATGGAGGCAAAATCTGGACTCATCGCTGAACAAGACTGCACTCCACTGTTGCTGTGTCCAGTGGCGATGCTGCAGACACCATCTTAGTCTGTTCCGCCGATGCACTGCCTTCAACACTGGACCTCTGCAAGGCCGTCTTGCCACCAGGCCCCAACATCTCAAGCGCCTCCGCACAGTAGAGACACTGATGCGGTTGTTGTGGTGACCTTTTGTCACTGCAGCTGTTTGCGTCGCAGGGCGGAAACGATCACGAATATGCTGCACCACAATCCAGCGGTCTTGGTTTGGGGTGGTTACCCATGGTCTTCCTCTTCGTGGACCATCATTCACAGTTCCAGTTTCACCGTAATGCCTGGCCAGGTTGGAAATTGCAGGCTGTGAGCAACCAAGACGTTGGGCAACTGTTCGCTGGCTTACACGAGCCTCAAGCATCCCAATTGCCCTTAAACGTTGTTCGGATGTCAGGTGTGGCATCTGAATTTTCGTTGTTTTTCCCTCTCAGAAGCCTCTGGACTCTAGAGTGACTATATACAGCAGTAAATGAATGTCTAACCACAAGAGCTGAAGGATTTCATTATGAGGGTCATTATTTAAAGGGAAAGATCCCTATACAGAACCACTCAAGCATGCCATTGTTGATCAACCAGGTGATTGAAGTAAAGTTCCCGTTACATAATCAGCCATTACAATTGAAGAAATGTGTTTGTAAAGCTGCACATTTCAAAAAATGAAAGTGATAAGTTTCTTTTGATGTTCAGTATATATTGCACTTCCACGCACTTGTCTTTTGTGTTTGGTTCTGGGGCCACTCGAGAAATTATACTACATTTTTGCATCTGTGTGTTTGTGTCGTTGGTTGTTAACTCCATATGCAGGTTTCAGAAGGTGGTACGGAGCTCTCCCAGGTCTCAAAGTATCTACCTTTGTGTGTATGTGTGGGCAGTGGCGTGGTGATGTGGGGGGGAGGGGGGGGGGTTGGCAGAGGGGGCGACCGCACAAGGCGCGAAGTGGAGGGGGTGCCAAATGACACCCTAAAAAAACGTTTTATGCTCCATTTGTTTGTATTGTATATAAATTATATCATAACAAACTCGTGAGATCACGAGAAGCAACTTTCAGAACCACGTTTTACAGTTTAAACTCCGTGCGACGCGTCAATGTGTCATGTCGATGTTTAAAACTCCTTTCCATCCGAATTCACTTTTTTCGTAAGTCCTATTTCTATCACCTCGCACAGATGTCCGTGAAGTTAGCACCCTTTACCCTTTGCCCTTTACCCTTTACGCGATTCAAAGTTAGGGTTGTACCGTTACAAAAATGGGAGCTGTTGTGGATTTCTTTGTACAAAAGGCGGATGCGAATGTGTAAATAGGGTAAATTATGGACTATGGTAATCCGATAATGGTTTGAATCCTGTAAAGGCCTGAGAAACAATGTAAGAAGCGAATAGGGCAATGTTTCGAATCTAGTAATGGTTTGAATCGGGTAAAATAAAATCGAATCCGGTAAACGTTTGAATCGGTTAATCGTTCGAATCGGGTAAAGGTTTGAATTGGGTAAAGGTTTCAATCGGGTAAATGTTTTTAATGGGTAAAGGTTTGAATAGGGTAAAAGGTTTGAATCTGGTAAAGGTTTGGATCCGGTAAATATTTCAATGAAGGGCGGGTTGGGGAGGGAGGTGGGGGGATGGTGAGAGTTGTTGTCATGCTTGTTGTTGTTGCTGCTGCCGTTATGTTTCTCAGGCCATTACCGATTCAGTCCACTTCCGGATTCGAGCCATTAACCGATTCAAACATTTACCGGATTCGGACCATTAACCGATTCAGTCCACTACCGGATTCAAGCCATTAACCGATTCAGTCCACTACCGGATTCAAGCCATTAACCGATTCAGTCCACTACCGGATTCAAGCCATTAACCGATTCAGTCCACTACCGGATTCAAGCCATTAACCGATTCAGTCCACTACCGGATTCAGCCATTAACCGATTCAGTCCATTACCGGATTCAAGCCATTAACCGATTCAAACATTTACCGGATTCGGACCATTAACCGATTAGGTCCACTACCGGATTCGAACCATTAACCGATTGAGTCCACTACCGGATTCGAACCATTAACCGATTGAGTCCACTACCAGATTCGGACCATTAACCAATTGAGTCCACTACCGGATTCAAGCCATTAACCAATTCAAACGTTTACCGGATTCGGACCATTAACCGATCGAGTCCACTACCGGATTCGAACCATTAACCAATTGAGTCCACTACCGGATTCAAGCCATTAACCAATTCAAACGTTTACCGGATTCGGACCATTAACCAATTGAGTCCACTACCGGATTCAAGCCATTAACCAATTCAAACGTTTACCGGATTCGGACCATTAACCGATCGAGTCCACTACCGGATTCGAACCATTAACCAATTCAGTCCACTACCGGATTCAAGCCATTAACCAATTCAAACGTTTACCGGATTCGGACCATTAACCGATTGAGTCCACTACCGGATTCGAACCATTAACCAATTCAGTCCACTACCGGATTCAAACCATTAACCGATTGAGTCCACTACCGGATTCGAACCATTGACCAATTCAGTCCACTACCGGATTCAAGCCATTAACCAATTCAAACGTTTACCGGATTCGGACCATTAACCGATCGAGTCCACTACCGGATTCGAACCATTAACCGATTCAGTCCACTACCGGATTCGAACCATTAACCAATTCAGTCTGTAGTGAAACATAGGGAACCTAAGTTATAACACAGGTGTAGTAACATCTCTTGCCCACTAAAGTGCTCTTATAAGTATACGTCCGCTGAATGTGAGGGGCAGACCTGTGACAATTACGTGCCTACTTAGGATGATGCTGTTTGAGATTGATTCAGATTAAACTCGGATCGAGAAAGCGGTTGTGAGACTTTGATTTTACAACACTTCATCTGAATCAATCTTGTCACCGTTCGAGATGAACAAACTTCTGCAACTACCTACTTTCAGCGGGGACCCTCAAGCCGATGATGCAGCGAGCCAGCTGACTCATTGGTTATGTGTGCTTGAGAGTTACATGGAGACGTATGCTGAAATCGCGGACGCGCAGAAACTCTCTGTTCTCAACTGTCACGTGACTAACACCATCCACGGTTACATCTCGCATTGTCCCACGTATGAGACATCAGTGGCGGCGCTTCAGAGTATCTACATCAAGCCTCGAAGCGTGGTCTATTCCCGATATAAGCTTGCTACGCGAAGGCAAGACCCCTCGGCATCGCTTGAACAATTCCTTCAAGAACTACGTCGGCTGGGAAAGGAATGTGCACATGAGGTTTGAACCCATGACGAAATGTGTGACGATCTTACGAAATGTGTGACGGTTGAGCTTGAGGCAGATCCTCTATTGAGTTACATGAGTGAAAGCGCGCCGTTGATTAATCGCGCTGTGAGGAACCACCGAGCCGGACGAAAGATGCGCATATTCGCCTGCCTGCCTTTGTTTGAGATACGTGCCGCAAGGGTCCCTCCCGCCTGCCTACCTGCCTGCCTTCATCAAGGGATGTGCTGTGACCGGCAGAGGGCCACGCTGGGTGAGCTGTTCCTGAACCACAACGGAGCTGGCTCATTCGGCGCAGGAACACCATCCTTCTTTCATTCCCCCTGTGAGTATGAACGGGCCTGTGCCTGGGGAATAAGCTAAGACTGTATAAGATCTGCCCTGTGTCTCTGCTTCTACCAATCCTTGTAAATAATAATATTATTAAACGTGTTATTTCTTTGATTCGACCGTTTCGTCCTTTCCATCTATTGATTAAGCGTGGTACGAACTATCGCTAAAATCGGGTTCCAATACTAAGGTAATTGCACGGACCACGTGGTACGCCACCCGCTCGGACGTACTCAAATTACGCGTGGTTCGTGCGAGACTTGATCCCCGCTTCCGCGGCGTAGGTATTTAGGTATGTGCGAGAATTGTCCCGAAACCCTGTCCTGCGTCTGCCCGGGAGTGGCGATTCAAATCTCGCGGTTGTGACGACCCAAAAAGAACAAGGGGCTTAATCTCCCCTTGGTAAGGGAAGGAGGGTCACGTGGAAAACGTAACAATATATATATATATATATATATATATATATATATATATATATATATATATATATATATACATACATACATCTCTATATATAAAGGAGGAGTGTCTGTCTGTGTGTGTATGTGTGTGTCTGTCTGGATGTCCGCTTAAAACTCAAGAACTACACATCGGAGAAAAGTTTTGGACACAGATTCGGAATCAGCATAAAATCCCGGTGGTTTTAGGCTACGTTTTATTTTAATATCAATGGTTTAAAAAAACGGCACCAGCTGCAATTCCATGGTGTAGTTTGTGGCGGCGCTAGACGTTCGGGGTGTATTGCAATGGTTTGTCGGGTTTGGCTGTGGGTCCAGAATAGCTCCAATATCCTTTTGTGCTTCTACGTTTATTTTGAATCTTCTGTTACAACGCCTTCCTTATCTACCTTATATCCCCCCGACGAGGCCTCTACATAATTTCATGCGGCAGAATTTCGTGCATTTTGAGTGAAAGAAGTGAGACGAAGTTGAAGGAGGAAGAAGAGGCGCGATCACTCTGGAGGCCTTGATCGTGAGTGGAAATGGCGGGAATTGCGTTTGTATCGCAAAGTAAAGGATCTGCATTCATTTCTGAACTTGCATTGGTGGATTGTTATACATCTGCATTATTTTTCATAAAAAAACTTTATGTTGAACTTGAAGGCTCCAAGCACGGACTATAGATATAGCCCTCATTGAGGTAAAAATAAAAGTAAAAATCCTGCTATCGCTTGCCAAGCTAACCGTTCCCCTCTCCCCCTCCCCTCGCCTCCTCCCCCTCCCTCCTCTTCTCCCCTCCCCCCTCTTCTCCCCTCCCCCCCCACTCCTCCCCTCCCCCCCCACTCCTCCCCTCCCCCCCCCCACTCCTCCCCTCCCCCCTCTTCTCCCCTCCCCCCCCCACTCCCCTCCCCCCCACTCCCCTCCCCCCCACTCCTCCCCTCCCCCCCACCCTCTCCTCCCCTCCCCCCAACCCTCTCCTCCCATCCCCCCCACCCTCTCCTCCCCTCCCCTTCCTCCTCCCCTCCCTTCCCCCCTCCCTCCTCTTCTCCCCTCTCCTCCCCCTTCCTCCTCTCCTCCCCTCCCCCCCATTCCCCTCCCCTCCCCTCCCCTTCCTCCTCTCCTCCCTTCCCCCTCCCTCCTCTTCTCCCCTCTCCTCCCCCCCCCACCCTCTCCTCCCCTCCCCCCCACCCTCTCCTCCCCTCCCCCCACCCTCTCCTCCCCTCCCACCCACCCTCTCCTCCCCTCCACCCCCATTCCCCTCCCCTCCACCCCCATTCCCCTCCCCTCCCCTCCCCTTCCTCCTCCCCTCCCTTCCCCCCTCCCTCCTCTTCTCCCCTCTCCTCCCCCTTCCTCCTCTTCTCCCCTCCCCCCCTCTTCTCCCCTCCCCCCCTCTTCTCTCCTCCCCACCCTCTCCTCCCCTCCTCCCCACCCTCTCCTCCCCTCCTCCCCCGTTCCCCTCCCCTCCCCATCCTCCTCCCCTCCCCTCCCTTCCCCCGCCCGGCAATGCCGGGTACTTCCCATGGCCAGCTGTACGTGGGCTGCTCGAGGGTTGGAAAACCAAGCAATCTTTATGTTTTGGCACCAAGTAAGAAAAACAGAAATGTTGTATACCAAGAGGTTTTGAGAAATTGAAAATTGACAAAACGTCATGTAGGAAATGTACTGTGATATTGCTCTAAAATATACATGTTCTTTTCATCATATATTTGTATTATTCTTATTCAACCCGGGCGAAGCCGGGTACCTCAGTTAGTATATATATATATATATATATATATATATATATATATATATATATATATATATATATATATATATATATATATATATATATATATATATATATATATATCAGAGATAGCTGTCTGTTCGTAGTTACGCTGATTGGCTGTGGGAGTCTTGGTGCAATGTGATTGGCTCCCAGAAAGATTGAATAATGTATCGTATAGGCTTATTAAAAATGACAGCGTGAAGCTGGAAGGTGTGAAAACATTTTGCTACCTCGGAGACATGCTGAATGGAGAAGGTGGATCCGACTCGGCAACGGTTGCTCGAGTGAGATGTGCATGGAAGAAGTTTCGGGAACTGAGTGGCGTGCTGATGAGGAGGGGAGTGGTGTTGAAGCTGAAGGGAAAGGTGTATGCTGCATGTGTGAGAAGTGTTATGATTTATGGGAGCGAGACATGGGTCATGAACGTAGAGCAGCAACGAAGGTTGGAAAGGGTGGAAATGCGAATGGTTCGATGGATGTGCGGAGTATCGTTGAGAGAGAGGAAGACAAATGATGAACTGCGAAAGATGATAGGAATAGAGCCTGTGATTGATGCTGTGAAGAGGAACAGGTTGAGATGGTTTGGTCATGTGTTGAGGAAGGATGAAAGTGACTGGTTGAGAAGAGTGATAGAAATGAAGGTAGGAGGAAGTAGAGGACGGGGAAGACCGAGAAAGACTTGGCTAAAGATGGTGGAAGAAGAAATGCGGGCCAGGGGGTTAACAAGGAGAGATGCAGAAAATAGGGCAAAATGGAGAAGATTGTCATGGGGACCGCAAGGCTAACCCCCGCTCTAGCAGGGAACATGGCCTTAAAATGCATGTTGTATAGGCTTATTAAAAGCTGATATTCAAAATCTGATTCCATATTTCAGGATTGAAACTCATGACCTAAATAATTATGTCGAAATCTCGAGTGAAATCGGAACAAAATTTGGAAAACGGTATTTAAAACAATTAAATAATGGGCTCTGCGAGACGTGAGGTAAAATGGCTCCAAAATACATTTTTTCACTTTTTTACAGGTAATTATTGTATGTCTGGCTTTATTTTACACCATCCAGACACATCAGACACGATCTTTTTGGATTCGGATTCTACTTTTATACATTTTTAACGTATAGTTTTATACATACAACATGGAATCACAGTTTGTCTATTAACAGGCCGTTAATGGACGACCTCGGCTGACAGGATGACCTCGATGTACCCAGGCTTGCCTCTAGGCTATCCAGCCTGGGTTTGATTCCCGACCCAATTATAAACTATCATCCTGTTGTTTCACAGACAGGTGAATCATCAATGTGTGCCGTCCCTCCGATGGACGTTAAACTGGGCGTCCCTTCTTTCGACATTATTTGGTGGATGTTAAAGATCCCCATGGAGTCCTTCACAAAGAGTGGGCAAGCTTTCACGTGCACCCTGGACAAATTACAAATTCCTGTCCGAACAACTGCTGGGAAGGCCATAGCAAACCACCCAGTATATTCATTGCTCAGGAAGCTGCGTTTGCAGCACAGACACTCTGTAACGAGTAAGGTACATCAGATATCAAATAAAAGGACAAATTGAATAGCGAAAGTGAAAAAAACTGAAAAGGAAATTGAAGTAGTTTAAAAAGGATAAATACAGACATGTAGAAAGAGAAGGGGAGTGGGGAGAGGGCGCTGGAGGTGGAGTAGGGGAGAGAAGAGTGGGGAAGTAGGGGAGAGGGGATTGGAGGAGGGAGTGGGATATGAGGGGAGGGTGAGGGGATTGTGGGAGACAGGGGAGTGGAGAGAGAGGGAGTGGGAGAGAAAGAGGAGTGGGGGGGAAAGGGAAGTGGCAGAGACAGGAGACAGGGGAGCGAGAGGTGAGTGGTGGAGAGAGGGAAGTGGGAGGACAGAGTGTGGGGGAGGAAGAAGAGAGGGGGAAGGGGGAGAAGGAGAGGGAGAGAGGAGGGGGATGCTTTTGCTAGCTTTTCCTGTCACTTAGGATGGGAACTCTTCCTAGTATTCTATACAAAGCAGGGGTGCTGCGTAAGCAGTTTCTTATAATCCTGGAAGGGTCACCAATCCGATGAAGGATACTGAACCGCGTGGGCAGGAATTTGTAAGTTGTTCAGGATGCCGGCGATAGCTGGTCGACTCTTCACAAAGGGCACTGTGGAATCTTGCACAAACTAAACCTGGCAGATGGAGGCGTCCATCCGACGGACTCTATTCTAGGCTACCCCGCAACCCCATGGCCTAGACAAGCTGATAGTCTTCTGAAGTAGCCATTTCAATCACCAAAAATGGTGTGTTTTGGGGGAAATAATCTGCTACAAAGGTCTGCCACAGACATTGCACTGTACTCGGATGACACTTTGATATACTACTTGCCCGCACAGGCGTGTATTCACTCCAACTGCCGTTTTATCTCATGCACCTGCTCAATGTTGACCTTTTTGAACTTCCTATTACAATTCCATGTCATTCATCCTACTAATCTTTCAAACAGCAATAAGTTCGAATTTTAAAAAACACAAGTAGCTTGTACGTTTAATGTCACAGAAGCAACTGGCTATGAAGGAATTGATTAGCCATTTAGAAACGAAACAATTCATTTCAACTCAATAATTTACATCCTTCCCGAATAAAATTTAAGTATTTTTGTATCATATATGACAATAACTGCACATTGATTGTTTATAAAAAGAGACAGAAAAGCATTTTTAAGGATAAAAACTGGCTTTTAAATAGCATTACACACAAGTCTTTTTACGGCATAGCCCATAGGGCAAAGCCGTCTAGAGTCGAGAACTGTGTTTGTTCATCCATATGTATGTATGCATGTCCCCTCAAACATATATCAATCAGAGCTGAGGATCTGGTCACATGACAGGGTGATGTTATTATGTCTGATGTCATTACTGTGGTATGGAAGCTGACTCCGCACACCACCATTTTAATTCCAATTTTGTTCATGCTGAACAAATCGTCGAACCTGTCATACATAACAATCTTGTACGTGGATGTATTAATATATATATATATATAATTGGCAATGCCCGGCTCAACCTTTACGTTTTTCATTCTGTGTGAAACACAAACAAACCGATTGTTAAAATGACCATCAAATATCAAAAGCATCGGCGTTACGGCTCTTCCAACAATAGGGTATTTATAGGCCTTAGGCTTCATGCCTCACCTTCGGATCACTTCAGACAAATTAAGCCCAGGTGTCTTAATACAGTAGTGTGTCGTTTTAGTAGTATCGTTTTCGTAATAATGATAATAATAATAATAATAATAAGAAGAAGAAGAAGAAGAAGAATATAGTAAATATAACCATAACACTTTAATCCCAATGTCGTGAATGGAAAGTTAATGGATTGAAGCGGTGTATGGTTCATGAATCAATGATAAGCGGTGTAACCGTGGAAGTAAGGAATTCGCCTCAGTTTTTTTTATAGTAATATCATGATATCATAACGTTAATATTGTCGAGTGACTACCCTTGGTGATGAACACCATAGGGTGGCATGGATGACCAAACGAGCTTTAACACTCCGAGGCATTCAGTTCAATAATATAGCAGAGCATACGTGTGGGGGAAAGTGGGGGAGGAGAAACCAGAGCCGTACCTGAATGGCTTCCACTCGACGTCTCCACACCTGAAAAAAAATAGCTCAAAAGAAAACGGATTTTAAATGAACAAAAATGACATGTTTATTTAAATAAATGCCGGTACAAAGAAAATGCGCGATAAACTAAATTCCTAAACAGGACGTCCCCACAACAGACTTGAAAACAGACAAAGGTAAAATAACTGGAAAATAATAGCATTATGTTATTTAGTGGGGACTTAGCTCAACTTGGCCAGAGTGTCTCGTCAAGAATCGCCCAGGCCCTCCCCGAGCGCGCAATCCGGACGCGGCTCCGTTCTTGGCGGGAACAAGGCCTCCCTCGCCCTCGTTTACGAGGCCATTCTCGTGGGTGCAAAGTAGGCCTCCGCGCGAAACGAACAGCAGGCGTGCAGCCTGCTCTTCCATGCAGTGCTCGTCCACCCATCCTCTGCATGGAAAACCGCAGTTCCTGGGCCACGGCTCTGCCTCCTCACGAACACCAGCATTAACTGCTGGACTTTGTCCACAAGAAGGAACTGACAGAGTTGTATCCAAATCTTTGGATATCCCTGAGGATTGCCTGTACCCTGCTAGTGACAGTGGTATCAGCTGAAAGAAGCTTTTCAAAGCTTAAGCTGATAAAGACATACCATGCGATCATTTTGGGCCCTGTGCTTTTTCTGGTCTTCATCAATGATCTCTCTGACTCTCTTGAAAATCCTCTCTATCTCTTTGCTGATGACTCTACTCTCAAATGCTTTGTCTCAAATCAAATGAAATGTCCCTGCTCTCAAATGTTGTGTTTATGTGCTTCCCCTTCTCTCCCCATCTTGTCTACCGCTCCCCTTTTTATATACTTTGTTTGTTTGTCTGTTTGATTTGTTTGTGTGATAAATGTTAGCTCTTTCACGAGCCTCGATTATGTATACAAAAAAAAGAAAGAAAAAAAAAGATGTCCCAACACGGCCGTTCACGATGAGCTTCCTTGAGCCAGAGAGGAAAGTGCCACCATTCGTACGAGTTCCAGGGCGAGAATGCACAAGAGCGACCAATATCGGTCAGAGCATTCTGAACTCTCCACGCGCAAGAGAGCAAAATGTTGGGAACACAGTCTTTTGTTGCTCGGGCTCTGACGTCATCTAAACACGTCCTGTCCCGACCCTATCAGCGAGCCGCCTCTTACCAGTCCTTTCTGTCAATCAAACCCGGACCAATCACGCCTCTTCAGGGCGTGCCTGTCCTTGTGGTGATGTAGCGGCTGCGGGACCAGCGGTATTGTTCGAGTCCTGATTTCCAGTTAGCTTTTTAATTAATTCTGTTACGTGGTCCCCTCGGTGAATACCTGGTCTCAGTGACCCCCGGACCGTGAGAGGAACTTCGCCAGAAAGCTGTATTATATATGCGCTTTCGCCACGCAAGCCATATGAATTTCACCCAAGAGACAACTGCCGTTCAAGGATATATTTCAAGGGTAATGATACCAAACAATTTCAATGACACAACCATCAACAATATTTCAATGACACAACCACGGAGATTTTCCCCGAGCAATCAACAATACATAATCCTCACCAATTCCCAATTCACAATCAATTCCCTATGATTAAGATGGCCATCTTATACATGTGTGTCCCGGGGAGTACTCACGAAACCCTTTTGGTCTCGGTCCCGCACAATGTCTCTGGGCCCCTCTTGACCAAGAGGATAGTCACCGTCACCGCACTCGGGCGGTTGAACGAACCCCGGGCGGACGTGCTCCAAACGTGCCGTCTCGTACTGGGGACAGCTGTTGCAGCGCACCTCCTTGCCACGCAACGGGGCAAAACCAAAACGCGGTTTGCAACGCGAGCGAGGCTCAACGTGCGACCCGTACGCGTCCTTGTAGACGGGGCGAAACCCAAACGCGATTTGCAACGCCTGCGAGGCTCCAAAGTGCGACCCGTACGCGTCCTTGTAGACGGGGCAAAACCGAGCGCGATTTGTAACGCGTGCGAGGCTCCAAAGTGCGACCCGTACGCGTCCTTGTAGACGGGGCAAAACCGAGCGCGGTTTGTAACGCGCGCGCGGCCCAACGGGCGATCGCTTGGTTCCGTGCACGAACTCACGGGGACTTCACGTGCCCAAAGGTAATTACGCGGCCAGGTAACTCCTCTCGCCAAACGGGTTTCGGAACGCCTCTGTTTTCCGCGCAGCGCAAGGTCGATTCCACCTTCTCGTCGTCGCGGGGCGAGGAAGAAGAATCACCGTCCTTTTTCTCTCCTCGTGTCTTTTCTTCTTCCGTTTCCGGCCACTTCCGTTTCCGGCCACTGGTTCCGAAGGGCTCCTGACCCTCCCATCACAACAACCCTTATTATAATACACACGGATAAGCAACCTGAATGGTAATTTACATACATTCACATAAATATGTAACACTCCCCCCCTTCAAGAAAGAAAGTTTGAACCCAGCGAAAACTTTCTTTGCCGGCCAATTTGGAGAAACAAACCAGATCACTCAACCCCCCCCACATTATCCGTTCCCCCCGGGCACAGTTATCACTTAAAAATAAAGCAACCACAATTTCATCCCAACCCCTCCAGATTACTCCCTCTGGACTAAGTACCAACAACGACCTTGTCCCTGCCAAATCAAACTCCATCTCAGGACCCTCTGACTTTGCCCGTCCGTATCTTGGGAATGAAGGTTAAGGGGTTGATCAAAGATCCAAAGTTACGCAACTCGATAGCACTTTTTCCGGGAGGCCAAGCCGAGTATTCACTACATGGATGCCTTTAGGAACGCGGAGTTCACGGTTAGTCCGTGCAGGAAAGTTCTCTACATGGGCGCCTTGAGGAACGTGGAGTTCACGGTTAGTCCGTGCATGAAAGTTCCCTGCCTGGACGCCTTTAGGAATGGCGTTCACGGTTAATTCGTGTAGGAATCTTGGCTCGGCGGCTCCGCCGCCTTCAGTGCTTCAACTTTTCAGAACTTCCCTAATAATTATGGTGGGACCACTGGTCCCTGTAGTCCCATGAATAGCGGTCTCCTTCTCGGCCACCACCAAAACTACCGCCCAGTTGTCCTCTCCTGTAGACCTCTCGCCGCCTACGAAATGCCTTCCCTACTGTTATGGTCCGACCCTCCAAATCCTTGCCATTCCAATTCTTCTCTGCCTCTCTGGCGTCTTTTGTGCTGGCAAACGTGACAAAGCCGAACCCTCTTGACTGTTGCGTTTCCCAGTCTCTTACCAACCGCACTTCCACCAGCGGCCCATATCTGTTGAAGACAGAGGTCAGAACTTCTTCCTCTGTTTTGAAGTTCAGTCCCCCTACAAATAACTTGGCACTTTTGTCGCCATCCCGAGCTGGTGTGGCGTTATTTTCCCTGCTGGGCTCTTTACCAACCCTCAGGTTACCATAAACTTGACCCCCGGCCAAATCATTCCCAATAACCACAGATACACCCTCTACAGGAAGCGTGGCTTGTAAACCGACGGTGACCGGTCCTGACACCAAACCGGACTCCAAATGGATGACATGAAGGGGAGCACTAACACCGCCCCGATCCCCTGTAAACGAACACTATCCCCCGTTGCCGTCTCCTCGGACCATGGCAAAATGCCTTCAAGCATTAAAGATTGATGTGCCCCTGTGTCCCTCAATATCCGAACCGGTTTCCGGTTAGTCGAGGCTCCATCCCGTGACACAAACCCCTCTGAAATAAAGGGTTGGTAACCCTTTTGATGGCGATTTCTCACAATGGCCATTGCGTTTGGAGTCGTAGTAGTCGGACTCCGCTCTGGGTCTTCGCTTTTCCTGCGGTAACAACTGGACATCAAGTGTCCAGGTTTCTTGCAAAAAGCGCAAGTAGGCCCGGAGGAAAAACTCGTGGTCTGCCTCGGGCCCCCCGAACTATAAGTTTGTCTTGGGCCCTCATCCCTCCGATTTCGAACCGGTGGGGTATCATAGTTGTCCCCATAATCCTCTCGAGGCCGCCGCCATGTATGGTCGTTCTCCGCACCTGCTGTTCCCCACCTCCCCTGCGGAGATCTAGGCGAGGAGTTAGGTTCCTGGACCCCTATTCGGTGGGTTAAGGCATAATCATCTGCCATGGTGGCTGCGTCCCACAACTTTGGTACCTTCTTTTCCTGCAGGTACACTTTGATGTCCTCGTGGACACACTGCTGGAATTCCTCCACCAGGATCAAGTCCCGCAATTTCTCGAAGTCTTTCCCGACTCCTTTTGACTCACACCACCGATCAAACATGTTTTCTTTCACTCTGGCAAACTCCACATGGGTCTCACTCTCCCTCTTCCTGGCATTCCTGAATTTTTGCCTGTAAGCTTCCGGAACCAACTCATAGGCTTTGAGGATGTGCTTCTTCAGTACCTCATAATCTGCACATTGGTCCATTGGTAGCGCCGAATAAATTTCCTGAGCTTTCCCCACCAGCACACTTTGCACGAGTATGGTCCATGCCTCCTCCGGCCAGTTTAATTGTCGAGCCACTTTCTCAAAGTGTGGAAAAAATTTCGCGACTTCTTTTTCACTGAACGGTGGAACCAGCCTCACATGTCTGCCCACATCCCAGGTTTTCTGGTTAGGTGTCGACCCCGTCAGCAAGGGTGGTGCCTCTCCCCGTTCTCTCATTAACTCCAGCTCCTTGAATTTGATTTCTTGCTGAAGCTCCATGTCACGTTCCTTTAATTCCCTTTCCGCTTTTCTCTCCTCTGCTTCGAGGTCCCTTGCAGCTCTCCTTTCCTCTGCTTGTTCCTTTTCTCTTCTTTCCTGGAGTTCTCTTTCCACTCTCCTTTCCTCTGCTTGTTTCTCTTCCCTCCTCTCTTCTGCTTTCCTTTCTTCTTCTGCTCTTTCCTTTTCTGCTTTCCTTTCTTCTTCTGCTCTTTCCTTTTCTGCTTTCCTTTCTTCTTCTGCTCTTTCCTTTTCTGCTTTCCTGTCTTCTTCTTTAATCCGTTCCTGGAGTTCTCGTTCCACTCTCCTTTCCTCCGCTTGTTTCTCTTCCCTCCTCTCTTCTGCTTTCCTTTCTTCTTCTGCTCTTTCCTTTTCTGCTTTCCTTTCTTCTTCTTTAATCCGTTCCTGGCTCCGTAACTGCAACTCCAGTTTCCGGAGCTCAACGTCTTCTGGTTCTTCGGGTAGCCACTCCCAGGCTAACTCGTCCCATTTTCCTAATCCCACCATAGATTGTATCACCGTGGCCTGCAACTCTGCCTTCCTCAAATTAGTTCGGACCTCCAAGTTAAAATGTTTGGCCAATTTCAAGAGGTCCGACTTAAGCAACGCTCGGAACTGTGCCTCACTCGGTGTTACCCCAAAGTTCTGTGCCACAAACGCCATGGTGCCTATCGTTAACACCTGTTAACCTTCACCCAAGATTTTACCCCAATTTCTCACAAAAAAATTTACCAATTAATAATTAATTAATAAATTTTAATTAATTAAAATTATTATTTTATTACTTTATACAATTTTAAATCCCGGACGTAGACCCAATTGCGAAACCGCAAATCGTAATTTGGACGAGCCCCCAATTCTGTTACGTGGTCCCCTCGGTGAATACCTGGTCTCAGTGACCCCCGGACCGTGAGAGGAACTTCGCCAGAAAGCTGTATTATATATGCGCTTTCGCCACGCAAGCCATATGAATTTCACCCAAGAGACAACTGCCGTTCAAGGATATATTTCAAGGGTAATGATACCAAACAATTTCAATGACACAACCATCAACAATATTTCAATGACACAACCACGGAGATTTTCCCCGAGCAATCAACAATACATAATCCTCACCAATTCCCAATTCACAATCAATTCCCTATGATTAAGATGGCCATCTTATACATGTGTGTCCCGGGGAGTACTCACGAAACCCTTTTGGTCTCGGTCCCGCACAATGTCTCTGGGCCCCTCTTGACCAAGAGGATAGTCACCGTCACCGCACTCGGGCGGTTGAACGAACCCCGGGCGGACGTGCTCCAAACGTGCCGTCTCGTACTGGGGACAGCTGTTGCAGCGCACCTCCTTGCCACGCAATGGGGCAAAACCAAAACGCGGTTTGCAACGCGAGCGAGGCTCAACGTGCGACCCGTACGCGTCCTTGTAGACGGGGCAAAACCGAGCGCGGTTTGTAACGCGCGCGCGGCCCAACGGGCGATCGCTTGGTTCCGTGCACGAACTCACGGGGACTTCACGTGCCCAAAGGTAATTACGCGGCCAGGTAACTCCTCTCGCCAAACGGGTTTCGGAACGCCTCTGTTTTCCGCGCAGCGCAAGGTCGATTCCACCTTCTCGTCGTCGCGGGGCGAGGAAGAAGAATCACCGTCCTTTTTCTCTCCTCGTGTCTTTTCTTCTTCCGTTTCCGGCCACTTCCGTTTCCGGCCACTGGTTCCGAAGGGCTCCTGACCCTCCCATCACAACAACCCTTATTATAATACACACGGATAAGCAACCTGAATGGTAATTTACATACATTCACATAAATATGTAACAGTTAGCTTAATTAGGGTGTCGATTGCATGGCTTGGCTATGTGTCTATTGGGTGATGCCAAAAGGGACATAGGAATAAAGTACAGAGGTAACGACATACAGGGGATAAAATACCCATATTCCCTGAGCTAATTAACATACCCCACTCCTCTGATGGGGGCGAAGATACACTTAATCCGAACACACGGAGCTGACTTATATACATCAAGGTTTCTACATGACATTTGGAGCACATACCTATACATTCTACCTGGACTAAAGTAATCACTGCCTACCCCCTACAAACGTAACAATATTATAGTAAATGTAATCGTAACACTAATCCCTTCGTAGTGACTGCAAAGTTACCAGAGGTTAAAATATATCTTCTACAATATATTAAAGTAGCGGCAGTGTTGTGTCATGCTACGTCATTACGTCTATCTTCAACTAAACTATCAAACAAGCCTGGCTACACCGCTGTAGATTTTCGGTCTTGTTTAATGATGGACACCAGAATAATGGGCCAAGTTTACTGGTATGTTTCTTTTCAAAATCTTGTTTTTTTACACCACCGATGACATCATCATCATCTCCAAACAAAATCGCTGCAAGGAAGTAGTAATTGCTTCTTCTTGATTTTTTCCTCCAGGGAGATGGAATTTGTACCAGACTCGTGGCGTAATAGTGCGAGTGTCTGCGCTGTGTCTGGGAACGTGGTGGTTTGACCCCAGCCAAGTCATACCAAAGACCTTAAAATGGTATACAGTACTGCTTCCTTGGTTGAAAAAGAATACTGCTAAAAGAAATGGAGCATTTTCAAAGGATGGAGCACGGACAAGCAACCATTGTGCAGGCTCGATGGACCTAATGGCCTCTTCTTTTGTTAAAGTTCCTTGTGAAGGAACTCGTATTATTATTATTTACTTTTATTCATCACTTTCAAAGTGTGAGTCTTCATTCGCTTCGGTAAACATGATAAGCTCACTGTCAGATGATTTCAAAAGCAATGGCTGCAACATTATGGGAGAAAGAACTAACAACGACATTTCATGTCTTTCATTTGTTCCTGCATACACAGGCCAGAGGGAATTGACTCATTATCACGCACATAAATACATATATATATATATATATATATATATATATATATATATATATATATATATATCTCTCTATATATACAGTCACGTAAAAAAGTAAGTACACCCCATGTAAAGTTTTGACTTTTTCAACATATTTCAACATACAGCTATTTGATCTTCATTTCAACAATATTGATAGATAAAGGTGATATAATATAACAAATATCATGAAACATTTACATTTTGTAGTCCATTGTATAATTTAAATAAACATGAATACAAATTTCGCATGTGGAAAAAGTATGTACACCCCGACATTTATCACTACTTCAAATACCTAAAATTAGAATCAGGTGCACCAGCTCAGGTGCAAATGATTAGAACATCGTTAGAGAGGATCTTGGAGGAACCTGTCTTATTTAAACCTCAGACATTTAGATTGGTTTGCTCTTTGTTGTTGAAGTGTGCGGCGTCACCATGCCTAGATCAAAAGAGCTCTCTGAGGCCTTCAGAAAGAAGGTTATAGATGCCTACGAGCCTGGGAAGGGATTTTAAAAGATCTCCAAACAATTTGAAATCAATCATTCGACTGTCCGGAAGATCATCTACAATGGAGAAGATTCCAAACAACTGCCAACTTGTTCACGCCAGGTCGCCCCAGCAAGTTCACCCCGAGAGCAGACAGCAAGATGCTGAAAGAAGTCTCTAAGAACCCCAAAATGTCATCACGGAACCTACAGGTAGCTCTTGCCACTGTTGATGTCAAAGTGCACGAGTCTACCATTAGAAAGAGGCTGCACAAATTTGATCTACATGGGAGGTGTGCCAGGAGGAAAACTTTGCTGTCCAGAACAAGACTAAAGTTTTCCAATGAACACCTAGGCAAAGACCAGCACTTCTGGAACAAAGTGCTCTGGACAGATGAGTCAAAGGTAGAGCTATTTGGCCACAGTACCAGAAGACATGTTTTCCGAAAACCAAAGACAGCATTTGACCACAAGAACCTGATACCAACTGTAAAGCATGTTGGTGGAAATGTTATGGTTTGGGGCAGCTTTGCTGCATCAGGGCCTGGGCAGCTCACCATCATAGAATCCACTATGAATTCTTCATTGTACCAGAGGGTGCTTGAGGATAATGTGAGGCCATCTGTCGGAAAGTTGAATCTCAACTGAAGGTGGACCTTGCAACATGACAATGACCCTAAACATACCAGTAAATCCACCAAGGAATGGCTGAAAAAAAGAAATGGGGGGTTCTGGAATGGCCAAGTCAAAGCCCAGATCTAAATCCCATCGAGATGTTGTGGGGGGATTTGAAACGAGCTGTGCATGCAAGAAACCCCTCAAACATCGCACAGCTGAAATAATTCTGCATGGAGGAGTGGGCAAAAATTTCTCCCAGTCGATGTCAGAGACTCGTAGACAGTTATAAGAAACGCCTACTTGAGGTTGTTTCTGCCAAAGGGGGCAATACCAATGATTAGAGCCAAGGGTGTACTTACTTTTTCCACATGCGAAATTTGTATTCATGTTTATTTAAATTATACAATGGACTACAAAATGTAAATGTTTCATGATATTTGTTGTATTATATCACCTTTATCTATCAACATCATTGAAATGAAGATCAAATAGCTGTATGTTGAAATATGTTGAAAAAGTCAAAACTTTACATGGGTTGTCCTTACTTTTTCATGTGACTGCATATATAGATAAGCCTGGTGTTGGCCTAGCGGTTAGGGTGTCGGCTTGGGTCCTAGGATCCTGGGTTCGAATCCCGGTTGATCGCTGAATTAACACCAGGGGGGTTGACTCAGCCTGTCATCCTTCCGAGGTCGGCAAATTGAGTACCAGCTTGCTGGGATGAATGGTCCCGGTGTGTACCCCGGCTTAGAATAGGTACACCGTATCCCTGCGCATCGTAAGAGGCGACTAAGGGTTGGCGTCAGGAAGGGCATCCGGCCATAAAAACATTGCCTCAAACAGGGAACCATGATTGTCATGGGGCCCGCCACATTAATATTGCATCTTAAGACACGGTATGAGGATGAAGTGTAGAGTTACTCCCGCCGTTGACCTTTCTTGATCTGTCTTGATTCTTCTCGATCCTTCTTGATCCCTCTTGATCTCCCTGGGCTCTTAGATCTTTCTCGAACTTCCTCGATCTCTCCTGGTCTTGGTCTATCCCTCTCGATCTTTCTTGATCCCTCTCGATCCTTCTCGATCCTTCTTGATCCCTCTCGATCCTTTCCTGATCCTGTCTTGATCCTCTCTAGCGGGACAAATGGCCTTAAAACGATCATTCATTCATTCATTCATATATATATATATATATATATATATATATATATATATATATATATATATACATATACATACACACACACACACACACACACACACACACACACACACACACACACACACACACACACACACACACACACACACACACACACAGACACACACAACGGTGGATACTTTCAAACCTGGGAGGACACCGTTCCACCCTCTGAAACCAGCATTTGGAGATAACAACCAATGACACAGAAATATGGAGTTTCTTCTTATATTGAATATACTAGCAATGGTACCCGCCCTAAGGGCGGGGCTTCAATTGGGAGGCCCAAATGAAAAGGTAAAATATCAGAAATTGAAGGCTTTTTTTATTTTAAACGATTCATATAAACATGCCTTAAATCATATCACACGCAAATCATCAAAATCGAAACAGTATCTATATTATAATAGCCGTAGATGATTCTGTCTGTCTGTCTGTCTATCTGTTGGGTGTCTGTCCGGGGTGTGGCTTACTCGGTTTGCAGAGTAGCTCCACCCATAGCTCCACCCATTCTGGGAGTGGCTATAAACAAATATCCACCATTTTATTAACTCGCATAGCTTTGAGTCCTGTTTTGTAGGCCCGTGGTGTCTTGCTCTCCCCCAGTTTTATTTCAAATCAAATTCGATAAATCATTTCATTTTTCACAGTCGCTAACATAGTTTTAGACTCGGTTGAAAAAAAACGGGAAGAAAATCCGATGAAAGTTGCCGTTTATAGAACGAAATGAATTCTCAAAGGCCTGTAACTTCAAGGCCATTGAGTCTCTCTCACGCCTTTATCTCCAATCTAACTCACCATATGATTTCATTTTTATCGATGGTTTTACTTTTAGACTCGGTGTCAGCAATAATTGAGAACAATCCACACACGCGGGAAAATGCAGAGATATATTTTTTTAAATCGCGTCATGGTGTATCATACACCGCCCAACATGACACCGCCGGCAATGTGTCGATATATATTAAAAATTCGCTTTTGCTTTTCCGTTATGATATATTACTATTTCGTTTGATGATAGTCGTCACAAAAACGTCAACAATGATGCCGACATATATTTCTTCGTTTTTATTTCATTCAACATATTAGCCGGAAGTAAAATATGTTTCAGGAAATTACCGAGAGATATTTCTTCGTTTTTTTTATTAGTTATGTGCGCATACACTTTAAATAGGTTTATTTGAAATCTTTAATTTTCCACAAACATTCCACACACGCGGGAAAATGCAGAGATATATTTTTTAAAATCGCGTCATGGTGTATCATACACCGCCCAACATGACACCGACGGCAATGTGTCGATATCTATTTTAAATTCGATATATCATTTCATTTTTCACAGTCGCTAACATAGTTTTAGACTCGGTTGAAAAAAAACGAGAAGAAAATCCGATGAAAGTTGCCGTTTATAGAACGAAATGAATTCTCAAATGCCTGTAACTTCAAGGCCATTGAGTCTCTCTCACGCCTTTATCTCCAATCTAACTCACCATATGATTTCATTTTTATCGATGGTTTTAGAGTCGGTGTCAGCAATAATTGAGAACATTCCACACACGCAGGAAAATGCAGATATATTTTTTAAAATCGCGTCATGGTGTATCATACACCGCCTAACATGACACCGACGGCAACGTGTCGATACATATTAAAAATTCGATATATCATTTCATTTTTCACAGTCGCTAACATAGTTTTCGACTCGGTTGAAAAAAAACGGGAAGGAAATCCAATGAAAGTTGCCGTTTATAGAACGAAATGAATTCTCAAACGCCTGTAACTTCAACTTCAAGGCCATTGAGTCTCTCTCACGCCTTTATCTCCAATCTAACTCACCATATGATTTCATTTTTATCGATGGTTTTGGACTCGGTGTCAGCAATAATTGAGAACATTCCACACACGCGGGAAAATGCAGATATATTTTTAAAAATCGCGTCATGGTGTATCATACACCGCCCAACATGACACCGACGGCAACGTGTCGATATATATTAAAAATTCGCTTTTGCTTTTCCGTTAAGATATATTACTTTTTCGTTTGATGACAGTCGTCACAAAAACGTCAACAATGATGCCGACATATATTTCTTCGTTTTTATTTAATTCAACATTATTAGCCGGAAGTAAAATATGTTTCAGGAAATTACCGAGAGATATTTCTTCGTTTTTTTAAATTAGTTATGTGCGAATACACTTTAAATAGGTTTATTTGAAATCTTTAATTTTCCACAATATAATTTACTTGCCATTTATCATTTGATGATTACGAGACAAATTCCTCTTGAGGATCGTGACAATTCATGCGCTGCGTGGAAACTTCTATTTCCAAAATGAATGAGACGATCGATGAAGAACGCAGACTTGAACAGGATGCAGCAAGAAAACGAATGAGACGGGCGAACGAGTCCATCGACGAACGTCAATGCAAACTTGCGGGGTCACCTGTGGGAATCCCACGGGCATGGATGTGTGTGACATTTCGACATATTGAGTTAGATGCTGCACATTCATTTTTACAAAATGGTTACTGGCAAGTCATCAGATCCAGAAATGGTGTAAAAACCACCGTTTAGAGGCCATTTTTCCCCGCAAAGCGGGGGTTGGCCTTTTCGGGGACCGTGGTAGTTGTTGTTTTTTTGTCCCCTTTTTGAAGCAATGTTTTACGGCCGGATGCCCTTCCTGACGCCAACCCTTTTTGCCGCCTTCAACGACAAACAGGGAATTACCAGTGAACTGGTACTCAATTAGCCGACCTCGGAAGGATGACAGGCTGAGTCAACCCCCCTGGCATTAATTCGGCGATCGACCGAGATTCGAACCCAGGATCCTAAGCCGGCACCCTAGCCGCTAGCCCAACACCAGAAATGGTGTCATGAACACAATTTATTTACGCACAAGCACAAAAGCAAGACGGGCCGATTTCCGATTCCGACGGGCCGACGGGCGAGACGGGCCGATTTCCGATTCCGACGGGCCGATTTGGAGCAAGAAAAAGAACGAGACGGGAGAAAAAGGAGAGAAACGAGACGGGGAAAGCCGATTGGAGAGGCGAGTGAGGCGCGATTGGAGAGGAGTGTGAGGCGCGATTGGAGAGGAGTGTGAGGCACGATTGGAGAGGAGTGTGAGGCGTGATTGGAGAGGAGTCTGAGGCACGATTGGAGAGGAGTGATTGGAGGGGAGTGTGAGGCACGATTGGAGAGGAGTGTGAGGCACGATTGGAGAGGAGTGTGAGGCGCGATTGGAGAGGAGTGTGAGGCGCGATTGGAGAGGAGTGTGAGGCGCGATTGGAGAGGCGTGTGAAGGATTGCAGAGGAGAGGAGTGTGAGGGATTGGAGAGGTGAGGGATTGGAAAGGAGAGGGATGTGAGGGTTTGGAGAGGAGAGGAGTGCTAGGTGGAGAGAGGAGAGTGTCAGGTGGAGACAGGAGAGTGTCAGGTGGAGACAGGAGAGTGTCAGGTGGAGAGGAGTGAGGGGTCACATATTATGTGAAATAACTAAATTCACACCATTTCTGGATCTGATGACTTGCCAGTAACCATTTTGTAAAAATGAATGTGCAGCATATAACTCAATATGTCGAAATGTCACACACATCCATGCCCGTGGGATTCCCACGGGTGACCCCGCTAGTCCTACTATAATTCACCAAATTTCCCAAAGTGATCGATACACTATGATCGTGATCGTGAATCGTGATCGATAATCTTGTTCACAATCGCTATGTCGTATGTACTCCCGATACGTGTTTTCTTCAGTTGAAATGGGTTCGAATTCTCTCAAGCAGGGGTTCAACTTGTGTCCTTATAAAAGGTCTTTGTCCGAGGTCACCGAATTCGATCGGTGCAGCCGTGCTGCGATCGGTGCAGCCATTTGTGCGGCACCCGGGAAAACAACATCGTCACAATGAGAACAATGAACGTTATGCGAACGCGGATGTTATGCGGGAGACCAAACCTGAGAATGCTGGAGACTAAAGCTGAAATTGGGAAAACTAAATAGCCTATTTTACTCCTGAAGATCCCAGGATTATCCACCCAAAATATCTTTGCGATCGGTTCACCAGTTTTTACGGTACCTTCGAACAGACAAACGGACGGACGGACATTTGGTGAATTATAGTAAGATCATAAATACATAATATTATAAATAGAGTTTCTTATTGAAAAAGCTCTTCCTTTTTACTAGCAAAATTAATGAACAGGAATAATCATTTATTCTTAATCAGGACAACCATGTTGCTTTCAGAAATATATCAAAACTGCAGGATGCCGCCAAGTTATGGCGAATTTTTCCCAAGACATTACGCCGTGCTGTCTTGGCTTCCAACAATTTCATACTCCCACTATTTCAAAAATCTGCATGGGGTCGATTGGTATTTCTCCCTTACCTCTTTCAATTTGGGTCTAATGCATTTGGGTCCATTCCAGCATCCTAAATTTGCTCACAACCATCTGCTGAGCCCATATGTTGCTAAACGTGCATGTACTGCATTTGCTTTATAACCCAAAGGGATAGTATTATTTCTATACACAATATACACTATATATATACTACGGGGTCAAAATCCCCCCCGTAGTCTCGCACAATTCCAAAATGAATTAAATTTGATTCATCCGACCATCAAGTTCACATTCGACAGCTCACAGTCCGAAGTTCACTTTCTAGACACATCACTCACGCTTCAAAATAACAGACTCGAAACAGAACTATACACCAAACCAACAGACACTCACTCTTACCTTCTCCCTTCTTCATCTCATCCTAAACATACAATTGCAAGCATACCATACAGTCAAGCACTCAGAGTAAGACGCATTTGCTCAACAAAAATGGCAGAAGAAACTTCTCTCTGCCAATTAGAAACACACTTCATTGCAAGAAACTATGACCCTCACTCTGTGCAAGAAGCAATAACCCGAGCAAAACACATACCGAGAGCAGACCTTCTGACTTACAAACCCAAACCTGCAACTAACCGTGTCCCACTGGTAACCACCTACTCTGCTACCTCATCCCAATTGCCAAGTATTCTGAATAAGGCCCTTCCTCTCCTCCATCAATCAGAAACACTCGGCACCACATTTCCTCAACCTCCACTAACATCATTTCGACGTGGTCGGACACTCAGGGACCTCTTGGTAAAAGCAAAGCACCCACAGCCCCACAACAAAGAAACTAGGATCCCTGGCTTCTATAAATGCACAGCAAACAAATGCATTATTCACAAACATTTACTAGAAGGAAACAAATTCTGTAGTTCTAGCACTGGACAAAAATTCCCCATCACCTCCTATATGAACTGCAAATCTACATGGGTCATATACCTAATCACTTGCCAAAAGTGCACCAAACAATATGTTGGAAAAACTGAAAATACACTCTACACACGATTTAATAACACCCGGTCAGAAATCAATAACTTCCACACCAGTCAGGGCAAATCTCTACCTTACACGATACACTTTAATCAACCGGATCACTCTATAAATGACATTCAGATCTCTGCCATTGAATCAATCACAAATCGATCACACACCACGATTCTGAAACGTGAGTCCTTTTGGATACACAAACTTCGGACAAAAGTCCTTCATGGCATAAATTTTGATGACTAAAGCATGTTCCCACATCAACCCAATCAAATTGTTAACCGTAACCCATTCATTCATTCATTCATTCATCATTCATTCATTCTACCTTTATATGTCATTTATATAAATATATAAATATATTATATGAATATAAATGGGATATGAATATATGCTTGTGTGTTTATGTATGTATATCTCTATATTTATATATGCACGTGCACCCTAACGGAAGTGACCGTAACGCAAACGGTCACTTCCGTTGAACTTGGGGCTGGTGAGTGAGCTTTGGCGTGGCTCTTCCTTCTGTATGCATTTTCTACACACGTCACACATCTCACACACATATCACCATACACGCTTGACTGATATACATGCCTGCTGTTTTTGTAGACTCAGAAGAAGACCTTTGTTGGTCGAAAGCTTGTCGACAATTAAAGATCGACGTCCTGAAGCTACGTCCGCGTCTTATTTAATCTAACGATTATATATATATATATATATATATATATATATACTAGCTTGGCTCGGCTCGCTCCGCTCGCCTCATCAAGCGTCGATACTGAGGAACGGGCTTATTTTAACTGAGGATAATGACTGTACCTGAGTTGCTGTGTTGTCATGATTTTCACCAATCATAATACAAACAATTACTTTGCACAAATGTATTTGTTGTGTTTGTGATATTACATTTTTATAGGCAATTTAGTTTGAAGATTTAGGTTGAATGTTTTTTTTTTCAAGAAAGAACCCCTCAGCACATACATAGGGGAGGGGTAGGGGCAGACTGGATGTTTGGGACGATTACACCTCACCACCACGTAATTGAAAACACCTCACCACCACGTAATTCAAAACACCTCACCACCACGTAATTCAAAACACCTCACCTCCAAGTAATTCAAAACACCTCACCAACACGTAATTCAAAATACCTCACCACCAAGTAATTCAAAACACCTCACCACCAAGTAATTTAAAACACCTCACAGCCATAAAACACGTAATAAAAACACCTCACCACCACGAAATTAAAAACACCTCACCACCACGAAATTGAAAACACCTCACAGCCATAAAACACGTAATAAAAACACCTCACCACCACGAAATTAAAAACACCTCACAGCCATAAAACACGTAATAAAAACACCTCACAGCCATAAAACACAAAATAAAAACACCTCACAGCCATAAAACACGTAATAAAAACACCTCACCACCACAAAAATAAAAACACCTCACAGCCATAAAACACGTAATAAAAACACCTCACAGCCATAAAACACCTAATAAAAACACCTCACCACCACAAAATTAAAAACACCTCACAGCCTTAAAACACATAATAAAAACACCTCACAGCCATAAAACACGTAATAAAAACACCTCACAGCCATAAAACACGTAATAAAAACATCTCACAGCCATAAAACATGTAATAAAAACACCTCACCACCACGAAATTAAAAACACCTCACAGCCATAAAACACGTAATAAAAACACCTCACAGCCATAAAACACGCAATAAAAACACCTCACAGCCATAAAAACCTAATAAAAACACCTTACCACCACAAAATTAAAAACACCGCACAGCCATAAAACACGTAATAAAAACACCTCACAGCCATAAAACACGTAATAAAAACACCTCACAGCCATAAAACACGTAATAAAAACATCTCACAGCCATAAAACACGTAATAAAAACACCTCACCACCACAAAATTAAAAACACCTCACAACCATAAAACACGTAATAAAAACACCTCACAGCCATAAAACACGTAATAAAAACACCTCACAGCCATAAAACACGTAATAAAAACACCTCACAGCCATAAAACACGTAATAAAAACACCTCACAGCCATAAAACACGTAATAAAAACACCTCACAGCCATAAAACACGTAATAAAAACACCTCACCACCACGAAAGTAAAAACACCTCACAGCCATAAAAACCTAATAAAAACAACTCACCACCACAAAATTAAAAACACCGCACAGCCATAAAACACGTAATAAAAACACCTCACAGCCATAAAACACGTAATAAAAACCTCACAGCCATAAAACACGTAATAAAAACACCTCACCACCACGAAAGTAAAAACACCTCACAGCCATAAAACACGTAATAAAACACCTCACAGCCATAAAACACATAATAAAAACACCTCACCACCACGAAAGTAAAAACACCTCACAGCCATAAAACACGTAATAAAACACCTCACAGCCATAAAACACATAATAAAAACACCTCACCACCACAAAATTAAAAACACCTCACAGCCTTAAAACACATAATAAAAACACCTCACAGCCATAAAACACGTAATAAAAACACCTCACAGCCATAAAACACGTAATAAAAACATCTCACAGCCATAAAACATGTAATAAAAACACCTCACCACCACGAAATTAAAAACACCTCACAGCCATAAAACACGTAATAAAAACACCTCACAGCCATAAAACACGCAATAAAAACACCTCACAGCCATAAAAACCTAATAAAAACACCTTACCACCACAAAATTAAAAACACCGCACAGCCATAAAACACGTAATAAAAACACCTCACAGCCATAAAACACGTAATAAAAACACCTCACAGCCATAAAACACGTAATAAAAACATCTCACAGCCATAAAACACGTAATAAAAACACCTCACCACCACAAAATTAAAAACACCTCACAACCATAAAACACGTAATAAAAACACCTCACAGCCATAAAACACGTAATAAAAACACCTCACAGCCATAAAACACGTAATAAAAACACCTCACAGCCATAAAACACGTAATAAAAACACCTCACCCACCTCACAGCCATAAAAACCTAATAAAAACAACTCACCACCACAAAATTAAAAACACCGCACAGCCATAAAACACGTAATAAAAACACCTCACAGCCATAAAACACGTAATAAAAACCTCACAGCCATAAAACACGTAATAAAAACACCTCACCACCACGAAAGTAAAAACACCTCACAGCCATAAAACACGTAATAAAACACCTCACAGCCATAAAACACATAATAAAAACACCTCACCACCACGAAAGTAAAAACACCTCACAGCCATAAAACACGTAATAAAACACCTCACAGCCATAAAACACATAATAAAAACACCTCACCACCACGAAAGTAAAAACACCTCACAGCCATAAAACACGTAATAAAAACACCTCACAGCCATAAAACACGTAATAAAAACACCTCACAGCCATAAAAACCTAATAAAAACACCTTACCACCACAAAATTAAAAACACCGCACAGCCATAAAACACGTAATAAAAACACCTCACAGCCATAAAACACGTAATAAAAACACCTCACCAACACGAAAGTAAAAACACCTCACCACCACATCATTTAAAAACACCTCACCACCAAGTAATTCAAAACACCTCCCCACCACATAATTCAAAACACCTCATCACCAACTAATTAAAAACACTTCACCACCACGTAATTATAAATACCTCACCACCACGTAATTCAAAATACCTCACCACCATGTGATTTAAAAACACCTCACCACCATGTAATATTAAAACACCTCACCACCACGTAATTTAAAAACACCTCACCACTACGTGATTCAAAACCACCACAACGTTATTAAAAACACTTCACAACCACGGAAACAAAAGTTTGAGGGAGTCATTCAGTGACAACACAGACACTGCCCAGATGTGTAGATATATAGATAAATGACTGTACCCGAGTTGCCGTTTTGTCATGGTTTAGAGTTTAAACCAATCATAATTCAAACAATTATTTTGCACAAATGCATTTGTAATATACGTGATATCACATTTTATAAACAATTGAAGTTGAAAAAAAAAAATTCCCCCAAAAAATCAAAAAAAAAAAATTGGAATTTGGTACGATTTCACAAAAGTTTGAGAAAGTAATTCAGTGACAACACAGGACAACACCGGACAACACAACACAGGACAGATGCTGCACAGATATATATATATATATATATATATATATATATATATATACATATATATATATATACATATACATACACACACTAGTCACTATATATATATATATATATATATATATATATATATATATATATATATATATATATATGGGTCAGAATTTTGAACGAGGTACATTTGGGCCTCCCAGGGGTCAAAACATTTTTTGGGAATAGCTACAAATCACCTTGATATCCTTAAAGCCCTAAGCCTGGGCTATCAAACGCAGCCAAACTGACACCGATCGGCCCAGAGGTTCCGTTTTTATTCATGGTCAAAGTTTCCCTTCCTTGTTAGCATAACGTAAGAGACCAAAATAAGGTCTCATTGTAAACATTCCGTCACAAATGCTTCATTTCTGCATTTAAACATATAAGCAAAGTACCAAACATAGGCAGGACATATATCTACTTGTGTTTTAAGTTTCAAGTTCCTACTCAAAATGTATGCTTGTTTATGTACCGACAAATATTGGCTATTTTTCAGTTGTTTTCACCCAAACCTGTGTTTTTAAAATTGCACTCTTGACAAGTTTCTGTCATTTTGCAAATATACTTAACTAGCGGGGTCACCCGTGGGAATCCCACGGGCATGGATGTGTGTGACATTTCGACATATTGAGTTATATGCTGCACATTCATTTTTACAAAATGGTTACTGGCAAGTCATCAGATCCAGAAATGGTGTGAATTTAGTTATTTCACATAATATGTGACCCCTCACTCCTCTCCACCTGACACTCTCCTGTCTCCACCTGACACTCTCCTGTCTCCACCTGACACTCTCCTCTCTCCACCTAGCACTCCTCTCCTCTCCAAACCCTCACATCCCTCTCCTTTCCAATCCCTCACCTCTCCAATCCCTCACACTCCTCTCCTCTGCAATCCTTCACACGCCTCTCCAATCGCGCCTCACACTCCTCTCCAATCGCGCCTCACACTCCTCTCCAATCGCGCCTCACACTCCTCTCCAATCGTGCCTCACACTCCTCTCCAATCGTGCCTCACACTCCCCTCCAATCACTCCTCTCCAATCGTGCCTCACACTCCTCTCCAATCACGCCTCACACTCCTCTCCAATCGTGCCTCACACTCCTCTCCAATCGCGCCTCACACTCCTCTCCAATCGCGCCTCACTCGCCTCTCCAATCGGCTTTCCCCGTCTCGTTTCTCTCCTTTTTCTCCCGTCTCGTTCTTTTTCTTGCTCCAAATCGGCCCGTCGGAATCGGAAATCGGCCCGTCTCGCCCGTCGGCCCGTCGGAATCGGAAATCGGCCCGTCTTGCTTTTGTGCTTGTGCGTAAATAAATTGTGTTCATGACACCATTTCTGGTGTTGGGCTAGCGGCTAGGGTGCCGGCTTAGGATCCTGGGTTCGAATCTCGGTCGATCGCCGAATTAATGCCAGGGGGGTTGACTCAGCCTGTCATCCTTCCGAGGTCGGCTAATTGAGTACCAGTTCACTGGTAATTCCCTGTTTGTCGTTGAAGGCGGCAAAAAGGGTTGGCGTCAGGAAGGGCATCCGGCCGTAAAACATTGCTTCAAAAAGGGGACAAAAAAACAATAACTACCACGGTCCCCGAAAAGGCGAACCCCCGCTTTGCGGGGAAAAATGGCCTCTAAACGGTGGTTTTTACACCATTTCTGGATCTGATGACTTGCCAGTAACCATTTTGTAAAAATGAATGTGCAGCATCTAACTCAATATGTCGAAATGTCACACACATCCATGCCCGTGGGATTCCCACGGGTGACCCCGCAAGTTTGCATTGACGTTCGTCGATGGACTCGTTCGCCCGTCTCATTCGTTTTCTTGCTGCATCCTGTTCAAGTCTGCGTTCTTCATCGATCGTCTCATTCATTTTGGAAATAGAAGTTTCCACGCAGCGCATGAATTGTCACGATCCTCAAGAGGAATTTGTCTCGTAATCATCAAATGATAAATGGCAAGTAAATTATATTGTGGAAAATTAAAGATTTCAAATAAACCTATTTAAAGTGTATTCGCACATAACTAATTTAAAAAAACGAAGAAATATCTCTCGGTAATTTCCTGAAACATATTTTACTTCCGGCTAATAATGTTGAATTAAATAAAAACGAAGAAATATATGTCGGCATCATTGTTGACGTTTTTGTGACGACTGTCATCAAACGAAAAAGTAATATATCTTAACGGAAAAGCAAAAGCGAATTTTTAATATATATCGACACGTTGCCGTCGGTGTCATGTTGGGCGGTGTATGATACACCATGACGCGATTTTTAAAAATATATCTCTGCATTTTCCCGCGTGTGTGGAATGTTCTCAATTATTGCTGACACCGAGTCCAAAACCATCGATAAAAATGAAATCATATGGTGAGTTAGATTGGAGATAAAGGCGTGAGAGAGACTCAATGGCCTTGAAGTTACAGGCATTTGAGAATTCATTTCGTTCTATAAACGGCAACTTTCATTGGATTTCCTTCCCGTTTTTTTTCAACCGAGTCGAAAACTATGTTAGCGACTGTGAAAAATGAAATGATATATCGAATTTTTAATATGTATCGACACGTTGCCGTCGGTGTCATGTTAGGCGGTGTATGATACACCATGACGCGATTTTAAAAAATATATCTGCATTTTCCTGCGTGTGTGGAATGTTCTCAATTATTGCTGACACCGACTCTAAAACCATCGATAAAAATGAAATCATATGGTGAGTTAGATTGGAGATAAAGGCGTGAGAGAGACTCAATGGCCTTGAAGTTACAGGCATTTGAGAATTCATTTCGTTCTATAAACGGCAACTTTCATCGGATTTTCTTCTCGTTTTTTTTCAACCGAGTCTAAAACTATGTTAGCGACTGTGAAAAATGAAATGATATATCGAATTTAAAATAGATATCGACACATTGCCGTCGGTGTCATGTTGGGCGGTGTATGATACACCATGACGCGATTTTAAAAAATATATCTCTGCATTTTCCCGCGTGTGTGGAATGTTTGTGGAAAATTAAAGATTTCAAATAAACCTATTTAAAGTGTATGCGCACATAACTAATAAAAAAAACGAAGAAATATCTCTCGGTAATTTCCTGAAACATATTTTACTTCCGGCTAATATGTTGAATGAAATAAAAACGAAGAAATATATGTCGGCATCATTGTTGACGTTTTTGTGACGACTATCATCAAACGAAATAGTAATATATCATAACGGAAAAGCAAAAGCGAATTTTTAATATATATCGACACATTGCCGGCGGTGTCATGTTGGGCGGTGTATGATACACCATGACGCGATTTTAAAAAATATATCTCTGCATTTTCCCGCGTGTGTGGATTGTTCTCAATTATTGCTGACACCGAGTCTAAAAGTAAAACCATCGATAAAAATGAAATCATATGGTGAGTTAGATTGGAGATAAAGGCGTGAGAGAGACTCAATGGCCTTGAAGTTACAGGCCTTTGAGAATTCATTTCGTTCTATAAACGGCAACTTTCATCGGATTTTCTTCCCGTTTTTTTTCAACCGAGTCTAAAACTATGTTAGCGACTGTGAAAAATGAAATGATTTATCGAATTTGATTTGAAATAAAACTGGGGGAGAGCAAGACACCACGGGCCTACAAAACAGGACTCAAAGCTATGCGAGTTAATAAAATGGTGGATATTTGTTTATAGCCACTCCCAGAATGGGTGGAGCTATGGGTGGAGCTACTCTGCAAACCGAGTAAGCCACACCCCGGACAGACACCCAACAGATAGACAGACAGACAGACAGAATCATCTACGGCTATTATAATATAGATAGAACCTCCAAAAAGCACTCAGGTACTCTACAATACATGTGTTAATTAACTGGAAAATTTGCAGTTTGGGCGTCCGCGTTATCTATGGTTGTGTCTTGAAAATAGCTCAATATCAATTGAGAAATAAATCTCTCTTACGTTACGATTTACGGGTCTCGTACGTGACGCTGTACAAACTCGCACGCCATTGGCGGCCATGAAACGAGAACGACTCACGGCGATTTTGGCCAGTACTTTCACATGTTCCTACGAATTAATCTCAAAATAAGCCAGGTCTTGAGGATCTATGGCATCCTGGACAAGTACTTACGAGACCATGGGGTCCAACGCCGATCTCACGTATGATATTTTTTTGGATTTCTCCGGCCAGACCGACAACTAACTTTCGCCAAATTTCTTGTTTCACGCGGCGAGTAACTCGCTGAATACCCGGATGTAAACGCCGGGTAACAGGAAGTACCTGTATGTCGGCATTTCACGCCACAAGTTTTCGGCCTCTTACGTTATGGAGGAACGCTCTTCTTCCCGAAGATGCTGTTTCGGCTAGTTTTGCGTACTTAACGCACCAGGAGCGTCCTGATCTTTTGAAATGGCATAGATTTCAAGCTAATGTGATGGTCTGATGGTATATTTCACTTCGATATGCACTTACCTGGCTTACAGGGAGCATGACCGGTGCGTAACGTAAGAGACCGTTATGGTTTCTAAATTCACACTCAAGCTTGTTGTGTCTCAGAGAAACAAAGGAGGTCAATGATTTTTACAGAGTTAATACATACGTATAAGTGCTGTTTGTTGCGCCCTAAAGAAGAACTATAGAACACCTTGATATGTGTAAAACAGGGCTTATATAAATATCTCTTACGTTACGGTTCATCTGCTTCATCTATATGAGGAGGAGCTGTGACTCAGGAACTGACATGAGTAACACAAAAACACATTCAGTAGAGTAGTTATATAGATCTACTTTTATTCCAGCTGTGAAAAGTATCTGAAAAAGGCTTTTATAATGAATGCATGGCTTTGAAGGGTAACGAAATACTTTTTAAAAAGCCCTTTTTCACCATTTTTTGAGGTTCAGAGGCTTATAACATGTAGATAATTGATAAAAAGTATATAAAACTATACATTTTCTGAAAGCCGTGATTGTGTTCTACAAGATGTCACCTAAATGTACTAATTCAGAACATTTGGGACACAGTTATATAGGTTTAAAGCAATCAATGTGTGTTTTTGGGGATTTGTACCTCGTTCAAAATTCTGACACACACACACATATATCTTATATCTATATATATAAAGTAGAGTTGGCCTCTGTGTCTGTATCCTGATCTATCTACGATCTCTAAGATCTCGAGAACCCGTGGACGGATTTGCGAGCGGAAAGTACTGTTCGACTCGGGATGGTCCCAGGAATGTCACGGAGACATAAACATTTAAAAAATTTCGGGTTTTAAATTAGCGTATTATTAGCACTAGCAGAAGAGAGAGGGATTCGAAGGGAGGGAGCGCAGCGCTTCTAGCGCTTCTGACTACAGCACACCTTAAAATTAAAAAAACTTCGGGTTTTAAAATTAGTGTGTTACGCGTAATTAGCGCTAGCAGAAGAGGGAGGGAATCTAAGGGAGGGAGCGCAGTGCTCCCTCCAGCGCTTCTGTTAGCGTAATTAGCGTATTTCGGAACGTTAATTTTTCAACTTCATTATTCGGAATCAGTACGTCCGAGAGAACCTTCGTAACGTTAATTTTTCAACTTCATCCGATTGACATGGGACCAACGGCATGTGACAAAGAGTGAAACATACAGGCTACATTTATTTGACGACAATGAGTTCCGACTTCCGACCTCGGTGGGATGACAGGCTGAGTCAACCCCCCTGGTGTGAAGGGGGAGGAGGAGGGGAGGGGAACGAGGGGGAAGGGGATGGGAGGGGGGAGGGGGAGGGGGAAGGGGGAGGGGGAGGGGGGGAAGGGGGGAGGGGAGGGGGGGAGGGGAACGGGGGGGGAGGGGAGGGGAGGGGCCCTTCTTCCCCTGGGCACCCCCGCACCCTTCCCTCCCCCCTTCCCCTCCCCCCCTCCCCCCCCTTCCCCCTCCCCCCCATTCCCCTCCCCTCCTCTTCCCCCTCCCCCGCTTCCCCCTCCCCCCCTCCCCCCCGTTCCCCTCCCCTCCTCTTCCCCCTCCCCTCCTCCTCCCACTCCCGTGCAAAGCCGGGTACCTCTGCTAGTATATATATATATATATATATATATATATATATATATATATATATATATATATATATATATATATATATATATATGTGGGGCTTTGATGTCCCCCTCCCCCCCCTGTGTTTTCAATGTTTACCAATTACCAAGTATAAACAAAAATATGTTCTGTTTTTGATTGATTTCTGTATACTCATAATACTTTCATGTTCTTTGGAAACCTGTTATCCCAGTATTAGGCTAAAGATGTTGCTCAATTACCAAAAATAACTAATTTGTATGTGTTGCTTTGTAAACCTTATCCATTATATTTCCTGTTAAAGAATTAAGTTACTGTGATGGCATGTTCTCTTACTGTCAAAATATTCCTTTGGAACCTTGTTATAAAAAGTTATATGCTTTGTAAATCCAGACCCTGATGATATAATCCCTCTGTGAAGGGATATAATCCCTCCAACCTATCTTTTCCAGTCCCCGTTGAAACTGTTAGATCACTTTTCATGTTTTACATTTTTTACGACCTGCTGAACTTTCCCCCCCAAAAACCAGGACTCTGGAAAATCGTCAACATGTTGTTTGACCCATGAATGACCTTGGAGACTACTCTGTCTTTCCTTTGTCTCGAGAGCTAAAACCACACCCCAATATTCCCTTTATAAAATGAAAGCTTGACAGAATTATTTCAGAGCATCTTGTTGGAATCCTGGTCCTTGTGGGCCTCCGTTTTAAGCATTTTGCTTTCCACAAGCTTGTGTGTTTGACGAATCAAATAAATATATCAGTTGTTCTTTCTTTCTCTCTGTCATGAGTCTTGAGTCCTAAATCAACGGATCCGTCATATATATATATATATATATATATATATATATATATATATATATATATATATATATATATATATATATATATATATATATATATATATATATATATACAGTGGAACCTTGACTTACGAGTGCACCAACTTACGAGTTTTCCGAGATACGAGCCGTCGCTCGGGCGGTTTATTGCTTTGAGATGCGAGCCGAGATCTGAGTTACGAGCTTACGCCACCCGCCACCAGGTGGGTTCCGGTCACGTGGTTATCTTGCCGTGCAAGCATTTCTGCCGTATATCGCTGCTGTTTTGTTTTCGCATTTTGGTTATTTTGGAGCTGACGCCACCAGGTGGGTTCCGGTCATGTGGTTATCTTGCCGTGCAAGCATTTCTGCCGTATATTCGCTGCTGTTTTGTTTTCGCATTTTGGTTATTTTGGAGCTGACGCCACCAGGTGGGTTCCGGTCACGTGGTTATCTTGCCGTGCAAGCATTTCTGCCGTATATCACTGCTGCTTTGTTTTCGCATGTTGGTTTTTTTTGGAAAATTTCTTAGTTTTAACCATGGGTCCTAAGAAATTGAGTGCCAAGGGCAGTACTGAGAAGAAGAAGAGGATGATGTGCTTGGATATAAAACACGCAATCGTCGAAAAACATGAGCGAGGTGTGCGTGTTGTCGACTTGGTGAGGCGGATGTGAAGGCAGCTGAAGATTTTATTATAACTTTTGCCGAACTGATAGAAGCCGAACGATACATCCCCCAGCAAATCTTCAACTGTGACGAGACAGGGCTCTTCTGGAAAAAGATGCCGAGGAGGACGTATATAACGGCAGAGGAGAAGAGCATGCCAGGCCACAACTTGTTCAGAGTGCCAGCGATAGCTCGCTTCTCTTTGTGGAAAACACGGTGAGATCCTTAACATCCAACAACTAATGGGACGCAAACGGGGCGCCCAGTTTAGCGGTACACACATTGATGAATCACCCTGCCTGTGATTCACCCATGACAGGTTATAGCTGGGTCGGGATTCAAACCCAGGCTGGACAGTTTAGAGTCAAGTGTGCGTACCTCCAGTCCAGGCCATCCTGCCAACTTGTATGCTGCATACAGGTGAAATATAAAGCGCGAGATATTTTTATATATACTGTATATTTTAAAAAAAATTGGTGTGGTTTTTGGCGGGCTGGAACGGATTAATAGCATTTCAATGCATTTTAATGGGGAAATTTGATTTGAGAAACGAGCAAATTGAGTTACGAGCTCGGTCACAGAACGAATTAAACTCGTAAGTCAAGGTTCCACTGTATATATATATATATATATATATATATATATATATATATATATATATATATATATATATATATATATATATATAATTATATAATATATATATTTAATATAATATATTAATATTATTTTATATATATATATATATATATATATATATATATATATATATATATATATATATATATATATCAGTCACTATGCGACCCCCATATCATCAGTGGAGAACCGCCAGCAAGGTGTCCCATACAGCTGCTGCTGCACCTTGCTGGGAGCGATAAGCACCGCCTGCCACACGGTAACGTTATCTCTGGTATCCACTCATCATATGGAGTCGACCTGGTTGCGGTTGGGAGTTACTAATAATGGTATCTGTAATCTGGTTCTCCAACCTAATGAGCGGACAGCATGACGTCATCGCCATGCATGTCCGCATTGCCTGCAAAGCTCCAGAGGAACCATCTAGCAGTGCGTCATTACGGATCTGAATTTATAATCCGTAATGACGCACTGCTAGATGGTTCCTCTGGAGCTTTGCAGGCAATGCGGACATGCATGGCGATGACGTCATGCTGTCCGCTCATTAGGTTGGAGAACCAGATTACAGATACTATATATATATATATATATATATATATATATATATATATATATATATATATATATATATATATATATATATATATATATAACTATGTATTGCATCCAAAGACACCTTGGGATCTTTAAAATACACCAGCAATCAATTGTAGCAGATGTACTCACAGTTTAACGTCACTGCTCTGGATGTAACATTCTTGACCCAATGGTCTTCTTCCAAAGTACCCGTCCGCCATTCATGTCGAGAATCAAACAGACTAGGCAGCATGACAGTCAAACATGGCTGGACAGTGACACAAAATACTCTTGAAATATTAGCACTTGCTGTTTAGGACAGCCCTTGAACTAAATCAATAGATTGACTAATGACAAACTGCTTAAGCAACAAGCTTCAAGAGACTTCACCCTCCAAATTATACTTGACCAAGGAGGAGAAACCAAAGCATGGCCAATAAGCCGAAGACCAGGGTGATAACCCAGCAACCTGGACAGGTAAAATGCAAAAATAATGCAAAAAGGAAGAAGACATATCATCGCACACTTCATAACAAAATATATACTCAAAACATTAACACTAAAATCTGCAGAATGATATTATCACATCTTGCTCTGATGAAGGGTTAACACCCAAAACATCTGCGCATCTCTTCCTTCTGTTTGTTACTTGCAAAATCGAAGATTTTTCAAGTACAGTATATTGGTTGGTCTTGTGCGTTATTCTGTCTGTTTGTCTGTCAATCGCCTGCAGGTCACAATTTTAAACCTTCACGAAACGTTGCCTAATAATAGAGTTGGTCATACGGAAGAAGCCTATTGATTTTGAAGCAAAGGTCAAAGGTCATGTTGAGGTCAAATTTCTAAAATTATCATTTTCCATTAGGCCATGGGTTACTATAGCTGGCCGTGCATCCCCCCCCCCCACCCCCCCCCCCCCACAAACCTCCGACCCTATATTTTTCTGATGCCCTAGAGTGTCCTGAACATGAAATCAAATATTAACATTGCATAAGTTGTGATGAACTTATCATTTGGGGCCAATGTATGGAGGTACCCTCAAAATGTGACCAATTTCGCTTCGCGTCGTGATCCGTGGGCACATTTTCATATTTTGGTGAATTATGGGGTCATTTGTAAGTTTGAGACATACAGTATGTAATATGAGTTATTGGGGTACATATACACACACCCCTTGTAGATATCTGGCACATCACATAATGATAGGTGTATTCATTTACTTTCCCTTTATTAATTATCAGGTAAGTTTTATTTCAGCACTTCATTCTTCATGTTGGAACAGTTTAGCGAGGTTTCACTTCCAGCTTAAGTTTTTGGACTTGGCGTCCAAGAATCGCAGGGATAGACAAGGTTAGTTAAGCTTCACTTGCAGAACTGAGAATGATTAACCATATTATTTAAGCATATTTGAACTAATATTCCACCATATTTCAGCTGATTCCAATTGTGATACAGATCATTGACATTTATTTAAGATATATTTTCATTACACAATTTCTTAAATGTGATAATTCTTCCTCATTATGAAATGTATTCCTTCATGTCAGATGTGCACCAATTGTGAATGTCGTGTTGTTTTGTTTATTGCAGATCCAAGCCACAGTGTAATCTACTAAATACAACCAGACAATGTTGCAAGATTCTGCTGATACTCGGAATCCAACTGAAGAGGATAGCCCGCCATCGAAGAGAAAACGCGATGGCAGTGGTAAAGCCTCCACCTCCAAACCAAGATGCGTAGTCCATGTTCCAGGATCAAACTGTAAGCCACTGCAGTTGTTCGTCAGCATGAAAGATGGTGGTAAAAGACTGGACAAACTGAAAGAAGTACGATCCCCTTAGATTGCGCCAACCAGTTGATTCCATACACAGAATGCAACAGGTGTGTGACCTCATTCCTGATACATATACAGACTATGATGGATATCATCGTGAATGTTACAAGAGGTACGCATGAAGGTTCCTGCAGATACGCCTGGAACATCCAGAAGAAGTCGGCGATCGTCAACTGAGAGTGCTAACGTTCTCTTCAAGGCTGATTGTATTTTCTGTAACTCTGAAGGACGCAAGAAAATCAAAGTGAAAGGCAGCTGGTCAACCGAGGGTGCATCTAAATTTGAGTTTGATGGATGGAGAAGAGTTCTGGAATCAGCTGAGCAGAAAGTGCACGAAAAACTGTTGACTAGTGTTACATATTTATGTGAATGTATGTGAATTACCATTCAGGTCTTTGCTTATCCGTGTGTAGTATATTAAGTTGTTGTGTAGTTGTTGTGGTTGGAGGGTCAGGAGCCCTTCTGAGGGAGTGGCCGGAAACGGAAGTGACCGGAAACGGAAGAGGAAAAGACACGAGGAAAAAAGGACGAGTCTTCTTCTTCCTCGCCCCGCTCCGACAAAAGGTGGGATCGACCTTGCGCTGCGTGGAAAAGCGGCGTTCCGAAGCCTGTCTGGCGAGAGGAATTACCGGGACGTGTACCTGCCCGGTGGAGACGTCAAGTTGACGTGGGGCCGTGCATCGACCCCGCGTCTGGCATCGTTCGCGGCACCATCCAAACAGACGCGTGCGGGTCGCACGTTGGGGCCTAACGCGCCTTGCAAGCGGCGTGGGGTTTGGCTTGCTCTACCGTATCCGCTTCGCGTGGCCACGAGGGGCTGCAGCCTCGGTGCCTGGTACGATACCTGCCCGGTGGAAACACGTCCACCCGGGGTTCGTTCAACCGCCCGAGTGCGGCGACGGCGACCATCATCTTGGTCAGGAGGGGCCCAGAGACATTGTGCGGGACCGAGACCAAAAGGGTGTCGTGAGTACTCACCGGGACACACATGTATAAGATGGCCATCTTAATCATAGGGAATTGATTGTGAATTGGGAATTGGTGATGGTTGTGTATTGTTGATTGCTCGGGGAAAATCTCCGTGGTTGTGTCATTGAAATTGTATGGTATCATTACCATTGGAAATATATCCTTGAACATCAGTTGTCTCCTGGGTGAAATTCATATGGATTGCGTGGCGAAAGCGCATATATAATACAGCTTGCTGGCGGAGTTCCTCTCACGGTCCGGGGGTCACCGAGACCAGGTATTCACCGAGGGGACCACGTAACAGAATTGGGGGCTCGTCCAAATTACGATTTGCGGTTTCGCAATTGGGTCTACGTCCGGGATTTAAAATTGTATAAAATAATAAAATAATAATTTTTTTATTAATTAAAATTTATTAATTAATTATTAATTGGTAAATATTTTTGAGAAATTGGGGTAAAGTCTTGGGTGAAGGTTAACAGGTGTTAACGATAGGCACCATGGCGTTTGTGGCACAGAACTTTGGGGTAACCCCGAGTGAGGCACAGTTCCGAGCGTTGCTAAAGTCGGACCTCTTGAAATTGGCCAAACATTTTAACTTGGAGGTCCGAACTAATTTGAGGAAGGCAGAGTTGCAGGCCACGGTGATACAATCTATGGTGGGATTAGGAACATGGGACGAGTTAGCCTGGGAGTGGCTACCCGAAGAACCAGAAGACGTTGAGCTCCGGAAACTGGAGTTGCAATTACGGAGCCAGGAACGGATTAAAGAAGAAGAAAGGAAAGCAGAAAAGGAAAGAGCAGAAGAAGAAAGGAAAGCAGAAGAGAGGAGGGAAGAGAAACAAGCGGAGGAAAGGAGAGTGGAACGAGAACTCCAGGAAAGGTTAAAAGAAGAAGAAAGGAAAGCAGAAGCGAGGAGAGAAGAGAAACAAGCAGAGGAAAGGAGAGTGGAACGAGAATTTCAGGAAAGGTTAGAAGACAAAAAAGCAGAGGAAAGGAGAGTGGAACGAGATCTCCAGGAAAGGTTGGAAGAGAAAACAGCACAAGAAAGAACCGAGGAAAGGAGAGTGGAAAGAGAACTCCAGGAAAGAAGAGAAAAGGAACAAGCAGAGGAAAGGAGAGCTGCAAGGGACCTCGAAGCAGAGGAGAGAAAAGCGGAAAGGGAATTAAAGGAACGTGACATGGAGCTTCAGCAAGAAATCAAATTCAAGGAGCTGGAGTTAATGAGAGAACGGGGAGAGGCACCACCCTTGCTGACGGGGTCGACACCTAACCAGAAAACCTGGGATGTGGGCAGACATGTGAGGCTGGTTCCACCGTTCAGTGAAAAGGAAGTCGCAAATTTTTTCCCACACTTTGAGAAAGTGGCTCGACAATTAAACTGGCCGGAGGAGGCCTGGACCATACTCGTGCAAAGTGTGCTGGTGGGGAAAGCTCAAGAAATTTATTCGGCGCTACCAATGGACCAATGTGCAGATTATGAGGTACTGAAGACGCACATCCTCAAAGCGTATGAGTTGGTTCCGGAAGCTTACAGGCAAAAATTCAGGAATGCCAGGAAGAGGGAGAGTGAGACCCATGTGGAGTTTGCCAGAGTGAAAGAAAACATGTTTGATCGGTGGTGTGAGTCAAAAGGAGTCGGGAAAGACTTCGAGACATTGCGGGACTTGATCCTGGTGGAGGAATTCCAGCAGTGTGTCCACGAGGACATCAAAGTGTACCTGCAGGAAAAGAAGGTACCAAAGTTGTGGGACGCAGCCACCATGGCAGATGATTATGCCTTAACCCACCGAATAGGGGTCCACGAACCTAACTCCTCGCCTAGATCTCCGCAGGGGAGGTGGGGAACAGCAGGTGCGGAGAACGACCATACATGGCGGCGGCCTCGAGATGATTATGGGGACAACTATGATACCCCACCGGTTCGAAATCAGAGGGATGCGGGCCCAAGACAAACTTATAGTTCGGGGGGCCCGAGGCAGACCCCGAGTTTTTCCTCCGGGCCTACTTGCGCGTTTTGCAAGAAACCTGGACACTTGATGTCCAGTTGTTACCTCATGAAAAGGGACAACCCAGAGCGGAGTCCGACTATTACAACTCCGAATGCGATGGCTAGCGTAAGAAATCGCCATCAAAAGGGTTACCAACCATTTATTTCAGAGGGGTTTGTGTCACTGGATGGAGCCTCGACTAACCGGAGACCGGTTAGGATATTGAGGGACACAGGGGCCCATCAATCTTTAATGCTTGAAGGCATTTTGCCATGGTCCGAGGAGACGGCAACGGGGGATAGTGTTCGTTTACAGGGGATCGGGGGCGGTGTTAGTGCTCCCCTTCAGGTCATCCAGTTGGAGTCCGATTTGGTGTCAGGACCGGTCACCGTCGGTTTACAAGCCACGCTTCCTGTAGAGGGTGTATCTGTGGTTATCGGGAATGATTTGGCCGGGGGTCAAGTTTATGGTAACCTGAGGGTTGGTAAAGAGCCCAGCAGGGAAAATAACACCACACCAGCTCGGGATGGCGACAAAAGTGCCAAGTTATTTGTAGGGGGACTGAACTTCAAAACAGAGGAAGAAGTTCTGACCTCTGTCTTCAACAGATATGGGCCGCTGGTGGAAGTGCGGTTGGTAAGAGACTGGGAAACGCAACAGTCAAGAGGGTTCGGCTTTGTCACGTTTGCCAGCACAAAAGATGCCAGAGAGGCAGAGAAGAATTGGAATGGCAAGGATTTGGAGGGTCGGACCATAACAGTAGGGAAGGCATTTCGTAGGCGTCGAGAGGTCTACAGGAGAGGACAACTGGGCGGTAGTTTTGGTGGTGGCCGCAATCAATATTATTATGGAGGCTCCCTGAGTTACGGCCGCTCCCGAAGGAAGGATTGGCAAAGTAGTGGCCGAGAAGGAGACCGCTATTCATGGGACTACAGGGACCAGTGGTCCCACCCTAATTATTAGGGAAGTTCTGAGAAGTTGAAGCACTGAAGGCGGCGGAGCCGCCGAGCCAAGATTCCTACACGAATTAACCGTGAACGCCGTTCCTAAAGGCGTCCATGTAGTGAACTTTCATGCACGGACTAACCGTGAACTCCACGTTCCTCAAGGCGCCCATGTAGAGAACTTTCCTGCACGGACTAACCGTGAACTCCGCGTTCCTAAAGGCATCCATGTAGTGAATACTCGGCTTGGCCTCCCGGAAAAAGTGCTATCGAGTTGCTTAACTTTGGATCTTTGATCAACCCCTTAACCTTCATTCCCAAGAAACTGACGGTCAAAGTCAGAGGGTCATGAGATGGAGTTTGATTTGGCAGGGACAATGTCGTTGTTGGTACTTAGTCCAGAGGGAGTAATCTGGAGGGGTTGTGGTGAAATTTTGGTTGCTTTATTTTTAAGTGATAACTGTGCCCGGGGGGAACGGATAATGTGGGGGGGGGTTGAGTTATCTGGTTTGTTTCTCCAAATTGGCCGGCAAAGAAAGTTTTCGCTGGGTTCAAACTTTCTTTCTTGAAGGGGGGGAGTGTTACATATTTATGTGAATGTATGTGAATTACCATTCAGGTCTTTGCTTATCCGTGTGTAGTATATTAAGTTGTTGTGTAGTTGTTGTGGTTGGAGGGTCAGGAGCCTTTCTGAGGGAGTGGCCGGAAACGGAAGTGACCGGAAACGGAAGAGGAAAAGACACGAGGAAAAAAGGACGAGTCTTCTTCTTCCTCGCCCCGCTCCGACAAAAGGTGGGATCGACCTTGCGCTGCGTGGAAAAGCGGCGTTCCGAAGCCTGTCTGGCGAGAGGAATTACCGGGACGTGTACCTGCCCGGTGGAGACGTCAAGTTGACGTGGGGCCGTGCATCGACCCCGCGTCTGGCATCGTTCGCGGCACCGTCCAAACAGACGCGTGCGGGTCGCACGTTGGGGCCTAACGCGCCTTGCAAGCGGCGTGGGGTTTGGCTTGCTCTACCGTATCCGCTTCGCGTGGCCACGAGGGGCTGCAGCCTCGGTGCCTGGTACGATACCTGCCCGGTGGAAACACGTCCACCCGGGGTTCGTTCAACCGCCCGAGTGCGGCGACGGCGACCATCATCTTGGTCAGGAGGGGCCCAGAGACATTGTGCGGGACTGAGACCAAAAGGGTGTCGTGAGTACTCACCGGGACACACATGTATAAGATGGCCATCTTAATCATAGGGAATTGATTGTGAATTGGGAATTGGTGATGGTTGTGTATTGTTGATTGCTCGGGGAAAATCTCCGTGGTTGTGTCATTGAAATTGTATGGTATCATTACCATTGGAAATATATCCTTGAACATCAGTTGTCTCCTGGGTGAAATTCATATGGATTGCGTGGCGAAAGCGCATATATAATACAGCTTGCTGGCGGAGTTCCTCTCACGGTCCGGGGGTCACCGAGACCAGGTATTCACCGAGGGGACCACGTAACACTAGGATCAGGGGCCATGATTTGTTCGCATGTGAGGCACAGTACCACAAGAGCTGTCGAGCCGAGTACATTACGGATCCAAAGCAATGGAGGAGTACTGATGACGAAAAGCGAGCACAACAAGAAAATCTTGAGTTAGCACATAGGACAGCATACTCGGACGTGTGTGAGAAGATTGACAAAGGCATTATATGTGACAAAAAGATTGTTAAGCTGAGTGAGCTCTGTCAGGAGTACATCTCAAGTCTGGCACATACAAAATTCCCCAATCCAAGCTACCGCAGCGAAAAATTGAAGGCCAAGCTGGAGAAGGATGTCAACTATTGTGGGAAATTATCGTTCTGCAAACTTAATAACAAGAAGACGTTTACAGAATACATCGTATACAGCTCTGATATTGATGTAAACCATGCTGTCCAGAGTGCATATGCACTCGGTTCAACAGATATGATTAAGGATGCCGCCACTTACTTACATCAGTTGATTCTGCACAGTTTTGAAGAAGCTGAAGAACTGAAATGGCCACCAACAGCAAACGACCTAGAAAACAGTGAGGAGATACTACCACCTCAGTTGAAGAAGTTCTTGAGTTACGTGATCACTGGGAAAACACTGGATTCTGACGTCGTGGACTCAGATGACTCGGATGCAGAACTCCAGCTGCCAGACATCCCAGATCCGTTTGGCGGAGAAAGCATGGACAGTGACCAAGAATGACAATGTTCACCAAAGAATGTACCCGTTTATTGTTTTGATTGTTGGGTGATAATTTGAATATATTGGTAATGAGATTACATCCGGCCAGCTTAACCCTTTACATGGACGTTGTACAATTTGGCATACACTTTTTTCTAAACCTTTTTTTTTTCAAGTTGAGAATGTAAATTCCTATATCATTTTCGGATTTTTTTTATAGCAAACACTAATGTTTTTGATGAAATGATGGTACCAAAGAGACGATTATAACAATGTAAGGACTCTTTTAAAATGTTGTATTTGAAAGCATCAAATTTAGTTATGTCTATGATCATGGTACATGAGAGATTCTCATAGCATAGAATTGGTACAGGAGTTATTGATGTACTGAATCATAGACACATATTGTCCTTGCTTTGCCATGCTTGTGCTATTAACGAGTGTCAAGTTTTAAATTGTCATAACTTTGTCAGTTTATGTCCTCGAATGATAGTTGTGCTATTGAATGGTAGCGCTTGGGTCACAGTGCAGTTTGCAATATGATTTGAACTAATAAAGTCTCAAAGATATACCTCAAACAAACTTAATGAAGAAATTTGATTATTTTTGTGATGCGCCGGATATCTATAAGGGGTGTGTGTCAATGTACCCCAATAACTCATATTACATATGTCTGAAACTTACTTATGAGGGTTTCAAACGAACTGACACAAGCTCAGCTTTCATTTGGTACCTTATATGTATGTGTAGCTGCTATAATGACCCCATAATTCACCAAAATATGAAAATGTGCACACGGATCACGACGCGAAGTGAAATTGGTCACGTTTTGAGGGTACCCCCATACATTGGCCCCAAATGACGAGTTCATCCCAACTTATGCGATGTTAACATTTGATTTCATGTTCAGGACACTCTAGGGCATTAGAAAAATATAGGGTCGGAGGTTTGTGGGGGGGGGGGGGGGGAGGGGAGGGTGCACGGCCAGCTATAGTAGCCCAAGGCCTTAAAGCATTAGTGTAGTGAAACTTTAGAAGAAGAAGAAGAAGAAGAGGAGGATTCTGGGGTGTCGTAATCTCATGCGTGCTGGATTTTTGTCGAGCGCTCTTCATGTGTGAAGGGAGAATTACGCATTCTGAACGCACCATGTTCTGGTCTGCGCTGCATTCATCTTCGTAAGACCAGATTGATGGCTTGGTCTGTATACTATGCTTCAGTAAACTTCATACTTATACTTTATGCAATTCAACGGACTAATACGTTAATTGCTTGTGTGTCTAGGACTTGTGTGAATCCATTTCAATAAAGCCTCACTTCTGTGAATGAGGTCTTGGATAAATTCAAAGCAGAATTACAATTTATTGAAATAGCTTCTGTGACGCGCTGAAACAATGGACAAGCTCATCAAACTGGAGCGATTCGGAGGTGATCCTAACACCGGTGATGCATCCAGTCAATGGACCCACTGGCTCCATTCCCTGGGGCTCAACCTGGGATTGGTGCCGGAAATCACCGATGCGCAGAAATTGAACGTACTTTCTTGCAACGTGACGCATTCTGTCTACGAATACTTCTCCCACTGCACGACCTATGAGAATGCTGTGGATACCTTGACGGCTCTTTGTGTCAAAACTAGGAGCACCATTTATGCACGGCACCTTCTCGCAATGTGCCGCCAAGAACCATCGGAGTCTTTGGAACAATACGCGCATATCTTGCGACAGCTCGGTCGGGACTGCGCAGTCATAGACCGCGCTGCTGTGGAGGGCACCGATGACCTAGTACATGACGCTTTCATAGCCAGACTCCAGGCTCCTGCAATCCGCCAGCGACTCCTCCAAAATGACATGCTGGACTTCAAGACGGCCTTTGACCAAGCCCGGGTACTTCAGTCGGCACAAGCGAGATCTGGGGCGTATAGCCGTCCGTACATAACTGTGAGCACTTTGGCCAACGCTGGAGATCGCATGGAGTCAGAATCTGCTGCCACACGAGCGCCCGTGCAGGCTCTCGCGTGCCGGGACTCCCACAAAGAGGAATCGGACGACAAGATGAACGAGCCGCATACAGTGGCTGCGGCGACCCCTGCTGGGGCCACGGCCAAATGTTTCTTTTGTGGAAAACGCCGTCACCCCTGGCCGCAATGTCCGGCTCGGGAGACGACTTGTAATAATTGCGGGAAGAGAGGCCACTTCGCCAAGGTCTGCCGATCGACCAAAAGCCGACGGACGACGCTAGCAGGTGCGCGCGCCTCTGGGATCTCGAGAAGAACTCCGAGCGGCTAAGGGAGGGCTGTCATCCCGGTGAAAACCAACGGCCAATCAGTGGAAGCGCTGATCGATACTGGCAGTGACAAGAGTTACATCAGGCGGTGACAAGAGTTACATCAGCCAGCGACTCGTCGAACGACACAGTTGGCCAACTGTTGCAATTATGGAACGTGTGTACATGGCTTCCGGGTCTTTGTGGCAGTGATCCCGAGGAACTTGTATAGTTAAGCTAGTGGCTAATGATGTTACATACTTGGATGTGGAGTTAATGGTGTTTCAGAATCAGTGCTCTGACGTGCTTCTCAGACATGACTTTGCCGCACCGAGCCTCCGCCGCTATTTATTAAACCTCCGCCTCCTTATTAAACCTCTGCCGCTATTTCCGAGTTTAACTCCAAATTGCCACCCGGTCACCGTGAAATCTCGGCGTATTCTCAGCCTGATGTGCAATTTATTGTGGACGAAACTAAACGACTTCTACTCGAAGGAGTTATCGAACTCAGTTGCTCACCGTGGCGGGCTCAGGTGCTGGTCATCAATAGCCCCAATCATCGCAAACGCATGGTCGTCGATTACTCTCAAATGATCAATCGTTTTACCCGACTAGACGCCTACCCGCTACCTCCCATGAAGGCTATGGTTCGAGTTGTATCTAACTACCCAGTTTTCAGTACGCTGGACCTTCGTAGCGCCTATCATCAAATTCCAATACGAGAAGCCGACCGCCCCTACACGGCATTCAAGTCTGGCCAGCGGCTGTACCAATTTCGTAGAATTCCCTTTGGCGTTACAAACGAGGTTACATGCTTTCAACAGGCGATAGATGATATCCTCACAAAGGAGCAATTGAAAGATGTATTTGTGTATGTGGAAAATGTTACAGTGTACAGTTGGAACCAGAAAGATCATGATGCGAATTTGCGCCGGTTCTTGGAAGTGGCCCATAAGTACCACTCGACTTTCTACAAAGCCAAATGTAGTTACTCCGTGAGATCTATAGACCTCTTAGGCTACACGGTATTCTGGAGGGGTGATTCCGCCAGATTCGGCATGCCTGCAGCCCCTACTCGATCTAGCCAATCCCGTCGACCGGAGAACATCAAAGAGAGTGATGGGATTACTCGCGCACGACGCGCAAAAAGAGGGAGCGGAAGACAAGATGGGGAGAGAAGGGGAAGCACACAAACACAACATTTGAGAGCAGGGCGATGTGTGGGAGGGAGAGGGCTTGGGGGGAGGAGGCGTGGGAATGGGGAGGGGGGTGGGAGAAGTATAAAACACAAGGACGCCAAGGACTTCCAGGACAGAAGTTGGTATTTCAAAAAAGTGGATTTGGGGTGATATTAGCGGGGGTAGAAAAGATCAAGGGTTTGGATGGGGGAAGATAAGAGATGGTGGTGAACAGCTGTTTTAAAGACCTGGAGGGTGGAGTGGGATTGAAGAGAGTGAGGGAGTTTGTTCCAGAGGCGGGAGAAAAGAGGAATGAAGGAGTGAAGGTGAGCAGAGAGTCTTGATTTTGGCAGTTTAACCATAAGAGGGTTGCAGGCAGATATTGTGCGACCTGTAGGAATATTTGGGGGACAGAGCACAGAGAGAGCTGGGGGGGGGGGGGGGCAAGGCCAGAGAGGAGTCAGTAGAAGACGGAAAGACCACCAACCTAACCTGCGGTGAGTGGGTGAAAGGCCCTTGGAGTTAGCTTCATCGCGGGAGATTCCAATGATTCTGAACGCATTGGTTTCAACAGCGTGAAGACGAGCTAGGTGTGAGGCAGGAGCACCAGCCCAGAGGGGAGAGCAGTATTCCATTGAGCTGCAGATGAAAGCCTTGTATGTGGTGAGGAGCTCAGGTGTGCCAAGGAAGGACTTCGCACGACGGAGGATGCCCAGTCGGCGACTGGCTTTGGAGGCCAGATTTGAAATGTGGTTTTCCCAGGAAAGATCATGGCAGATAGTGAGACCCAAAAGCTTGAGTGACAGAACTTCTTGGAGAGGATTATTCAGAAAGTGGATGGGAGGGTTGTCCAGTCGGTCTTTTCGGAGAGACATCGTAAGAGTGTGAGATTTGTCAGGATTGAAAGACATGTTCCACTTGTTTGCCCAGTCTCTGATTTTGTCCAGGTCTGCAGAGAGTGAGGAGGCTGCAGACTGCTGATCTGAGGGATGAGGAATGGAGCGACAGAGAGTAGAGTAATCAGCAAAGAGATAGAGAGGATTTTCAAGAGAGTCAGAGAGATCATTGATGAAGACCAGAAAAAGCACAGGGTCCAGAACACTGCCTTGGGGAACTCCAGCCTGAACAGGAAGAGGAGATGAGAGAAACCCATTCAGGGCCACACGTTGACTACGACTAGAGAGGAAGTCCGCCAGCCATGCGTGGAGATTTCCATGGATACCAAAGGAGGAGAGTTTGGTGAGCAGAGCGGGGTGCCAGACCGTATCGAAGGCACGTGATATGTCAAGGGAGACAGCTCTAATTTCCTGTTTGGCATTGAGGACTTCCCTCCATTGTTGAGAAAGCAGAGGCAGCATGTCCAGAGTAGAGTGACCAGGTCTGAAACCAAATTGATGATCAGAGATCAAGCCATTGGAGAAGAGGAAAGATTTCATATCTGAAGCAATGATGGATTCCATGACTTTGCTGATAATTGGGAAAAGGCTGATTGGTCTGTAGTTGCTAGGATCTGTTTTTGCACCTTTTTTGTGCAAAGCGGTGATGTTGGCTGATTTCCAAGCAGATGGCAGATGACCTTGAGCAAAAGAGAGGGTGAAGAGAACAGAGAGAGGGAGTGAAAGAGCGGAAGAACAGGCTTTTAGGATCCGTGGGCTGATGCCGTCAGGTCCAGTTGCAGAATCAGAGTCGAGGGTTGACAGAAACTTTTCCACCTTGTCAGGAGGAAAGGACACAGAATTCAGGAGCAACTGGGTACGACTGGGTAGGGTGGGTACAGAGAGGGATGGGTTGGGACACAAGATTTAGAGGCAAACACAGAGTTGACGCATTCAGCTTTTTCACGTGCGGAGTCAGCCGTGTAGCCGTTTGAGGTGAGGGAGGGGATGGAGGGGGAACAAACACCAGAAACAGATTTGACCATACGCCACCCGGATTTGGAAGAGGGAGACAGATAAGAGAGTTCGGTCTTGAGAACGGAGAGATATTGTTTCCTAGCTCTCCTGAGGGTGGACACACACTTGTTTCGGGCTTTGTGAAAGGAAATGAGATTTCCTTCCATTGGATTTGCTTTCCAGGAGACGATGGGGAGGGGGGGGGGGGGGGTGGGAGAAGAATAAAACACAAGGACGCCAAGGACTTCCAGGACAGAAGTTGGTATTTCAAAAAAGTGGATTTGGGGTGATATTAGCGGGGGTAGAAAAGATCAAGGTTTTGGATGGGGGAAGACAAGAGATGGTGGTGAACAGCTGTTTAAAAGACCTGGAGGGTGGAGTGGGATTGAAGAGAGTGAGGGAGTTTGTTCCAGAGGTGGGAGAAAAGAGGAATGAAGGAGTGAAGGTGAGCAGAGAGTCTTGATTTTGGCAGTTTAACCATAAGAGGGTTGCAGGCACCATGGACGGGAGGAAGGGTATGACAACTGAAGACGAGATGGGATAAATCTGTGCATGAGAGAGAGAAATTTACTTTGGAAGAATTCCCAGGATGAGTTGATGTCAGGGGCAGTAGAGATGGGAGACCAGTCCAGATGATTGATGGCTGCTTGAAGACCGGCCAGTTGGCCTGAGTGAAATGCCAGACTCATCGACGCTGAGGAGGCTCTCTGAGAATGGTCAGAGAGATGTCCACTTTAACAAGCATATGATCAGATGAGCCGATTGGAGCAGAAGAAGAGCAGCAGACATTTTCAGGGAAGTTAGTCATAACCAAGTCCAGAAGAGAAGAGTTGACAGATTGTGTCAGTCCCAGTGAGTCGCCGAAGTCCTTTGCTGAAGAACCATGGCTGGTGAGAGAGGTACCCACACCCAGCCAACTGGCATGGTGACAATTGAAATCACCACATATGAGGAGGAGAGAGTTGGGATGGGTAGATAGAAGTTGGTCCATATTATCAGACAGCGAGATGTAGATGGAGTCATCACTGTTTGGTGGACGGTACAACACACATATGAACAAAAGGTGGGAGCGAAGGGGAAGCCGTAGCCAAAGGTATTCCTGGGGGTGAAGTGGAGAGAGGGCAGTGCAGGGCGGGTGAGGAAGAGAGTTTTTTATAAAGATAGCAACCCCACCTCCAGGATGATGCTCAGGTCTATCATACCGGAGGAGGGAGTAACCTGGGAGAGATACCAAGGAATCAGAGACATCATGAAGGAGGAAAGTTTCTGTTAAGCAGATCACGTCTGGTTTGTCAGAAGCAACCTGTATGGAGAGATCAGTCAAGTTTGAGCGAAGGCCCCGGATGTTTGAGGTCCATACCGTTAATGAAGAGGAATGGGGAGCATCGGATACAGAACAGGGGGTGGGAGGGGTAGGGTAAGATGTGGAAGAGGAGGAAGAGGTAGGGAGAGCTGTTGAAGGTGTGTCAGAGATTTCAGAATAGCTTGGAGAAAGGGAAGAATGGGGCGGACAAAAGGTTTGATGGTGATTGGGTGAGGCACAGTGAGGTGTTATTTGAGGAGGGGGAAGAGCGAGGCAGAAGTTTGGGGGAGATGAAGGTGAAAGTTGGAAGGGGGAAGAAGCGGGGAGGACGCTTTGAGGAGGAGGGGTGAGAGGGGAGTCTAGGAGGGGAGGAGCGAGGGAGAGTCTCGGAGGGGAGGGTGTGGGGGGAGTTTAGGAGGGAAGGGGCAAGGGGGGAGATTTGAAAGGGATGGGTGATGGGGAAGATTTGGAGGGGAGGGGCAAGGGGGAAGATTTGAAAGAGATGGGTTATGGGGAAGATTTGGAGGGGAGGGGCAAGGGGTAGATTTGGAGGGGAGGGGTGATGGGGAAGTTTTGGAGGGGAGGGGTGATGGGGAAGCTTTGGAGGGAAGGGGTGATGGGGAAGATTTGGAGGGGAGGGGCAAGGGGGAATATTTGAAAGAGATGGGTGATGGGGAAGGTTTGGAAGGGAGGGGTGATGGGGAAGATTTGGAGGGGAGGAGCAAGGGGGAAAATTTGAAAGCGATGGGTGATGGGGAAGATTTGGAGGGGAGGGGCAAGGGGGAATATTTGAAAGAGATGGGTGATGGGGAAGGTTTGGAAGGGAGGGGCAAGGGGGTAGATTTGGAGGGGAGGGGTGATGGGGAAGTTTTGGAGTGGAGGGGTGATGGGGAAGTTTTGGAGGGAAGGGGTGATGGGGAAGATTTGGAGGGGAGGGGTGAGATTGGATTTTGAAAAGTGTACGATTAATGGGAAACGAACATTTATTGCAAAATGAGTTTCTTGAGACCTTCGAGTCAAAAATATGTTTGAGGACTCTGAAGGAGGGGTGGAGTGCAGTCGAGTTTCGGGAATGTAGAAAAGAGGAACTATAAGAGATGGAATTTTTTTTTGGAATGAATAGATTTGGTGAGCAAATTGAAAGCATCCTTTTATAGAAGAAGAAGAAAAAGGTGTTATAATATACGACAGAATACAGTTCTTCAGGGGAAAGTTTAAACATTTTTAACAACGTGATCACATGATCACGAACAACGTGATTGAAGAACGAACGAACAAATAAGAACAACGAATAAGAACAGAGAAGGAAATATTTTTTTGGTTTTTTTTCTTTTTTGAGTTGAGATTTTAAACAAGGAAGTATGGGGTGAAAGACTGGGACAAAAACAGAAAACGAAAGTAATTGCAGCGCAATCGACGAACCACTGAGAGAAAAACAAAGCCTCAAGGTCGGACACGGTAGCCTACTAGGCCTCAGAATACGCGACACGAATTAACCAAAGATTTTGTATACTTGTATGAAAAATTAACACCGATAATCTTACGAAAGACACACTATAGGTACACACACCGAAAGATAGATACAGTTTCGACAAAAGCACAATTGTGAAAAATTACTTAACCTCGAAAGTGAGAGCGCATGGACAGCTTCGAAAAGACGTGACCTCCAATCCTGCGCAAGCGCAAAAACAATTTTGGGGCAGTTTTGCTGCATCAGGGCCTGGGCAGCTCACCATCATAGAATCCACTATGAATTCTTCATTGTACCAGAGGGTGCTTGAGGATAATGTGAGGCCATCTGTCGGAGAGTTGAAGCTCAACCGAAGGTGGACCTTGCAACATGACAATGACCCTAAACATACCAGTAAATCCTCCAAGGAATGGCTGAAAATAAAGAAATGGAGGGTTCTGGAATGGCCAAGTCAAAGCCCGGATCAAAATCCCATCGAGATGTTGTGGGGGGATTTGAAACGAGCTGTGCATGCAAGAAACCCCTCAAACATCGCACAGCTGAAAGAATTCTGCATGGAGGAGTGGGCAAAAATTTCTCCCAGTCGATGTCAGAGACTGGTAGACAGTTATAAGAAACGCCTCCTTGAGGTTGTTTCTGCCAAAAGGGGCAATGCCACCTATTGGAGCCAAGGGTGTACTTACTTTTTCCACATGCGAAATTTGCATTTATGTTTATTTAAATTATACAATGGACTACAAAATGTAAATGTTTCATGATATTTGTTATATTATATCACCTTTATCTATCAATATTGTTGAAATGAAGATCAAATAGCTGTATGTTGAAATATGTTGAAAAAATCAAAACTTTACATGGGGTGTAGTTACTTTTTCACGTGACTGTATATATACTGAAACGCAAAAGAAACTTACCACCTTTGAAACCTTTAAATATCAACAATAACACTGCGTGTAGTAAATGTGTGAACTTATTTGTGGACAATAGTGTCCTCGCTGTCAGACAAAACGGTCACGGATGGTCACTTGAACCTTCAATGGTCACTTCATAGCACAGCTGTTGAACAGCCGTTTTGACTGTCAGTGATTAGCCAAGGGGTACGGGATGATTTTAATGAGCTGCACGTGATGTCTTGATATTGGCTTTAAAAAGGCCAGTGCAAAATGGGCATTTTGACCGAAACATTTGACCATTTTGACCAACTTCAAAAAGACTGAAAACACAAAAGAAACTTACCACCTTTGAAACCTTTAAATATCAACAATAACACTGCGTATAGTAAATGTGTGAACTTATTTGTGGACAATGGTGTCCTCACTGTCAGACAAAACGGTCACGGATAGTCACTTGAACCTTCAATGGTCACTTCATAGAACAGCTGTTGAACAGCCGTTTTGACTGTCAGTGATTAGCCAAGGGGTACGGGATGATTTTAATGAGCTGCAGGTGATGTCTTGATATTGGCTTTTAAAAGGCCAGTGCAAAATGGGCATTTTGACCGAAAAATTTGACCATTTTGACCATTTTGACCAACTTCAAAAAGACCGAAAACGCAAAAGAAATTTACCACTTGTTTGAAATGTAATAAAATTGTAACAGTTCAAAATAAAACAAACCAACAATTGCTAATTGAAACATTGGCATTTTATTGATGACATGTCAAGTTTTTGACCAAGATACACCATCTCATCAGTTTGTTCTACAGTACAGAACAGCACAGGGTGCAATGTCAGTCCCCTTTTAATAGCGTGTATGGCCACCATTGTTTTGGATACAGGCAGTGCATCGTCGGCGTATACTGCCTACCAGTCTTTGGATGGATTGCTGCTGGATTCTGTCCCACTCAGTCCTCAATGTCTGAAGCAGCTCTGCCCGTGTCCTGGCCCTGCCAACTACGCGTCTCCCAAGCTCATCCCACAGGTGCTCTATGGGATTCAGGTCAGGGGAGAGCGCAGGCCACTGCATGGTGTTGATGTTCTCGCCTTGGAGAAATGCAGTGGTAAAGCGAGCAGCATGGGGACGAGCGTTGTCATGCTGAAAGGTTCTCAGTTCTGGGTGGTCTAGCAGGAATGGCAGCAGATGAGGTCGCAGGATGTTATCCACATACCGCTGGGCATTAAGATTCCCATCCACAACCACCAGTGGCGTCCTGTACCGGCCTGATATGGCTGCCCACACCATCACACTTGGGCCACCCCACCTGTTGGCTTGACGCACGCAACAATCGGCATATCGCTCGCCAGTTCTTCTCCAGACACACTCACGCCCATCAGGACTGTCCACACAGAACCTTGACTCATCGCTGAAAGCGACCTCGTTCCACTGCGCCAAGGTCCACCGCTGATGCTGCTGGCACCATCTCTGCCGGTTGCGGCGATGGGCAACCGTCATCACGGGGCCTCTGTATGGTCTTCTGGCAGTCAGACCATAGTCATGCAGTCGTCTTCGTGCAGTATCATTGGAGATCCGTGGGTTTGCACGCCCCGGAGTTTCTGCCGCAGTGCGGGATGCTGGACGGAATCGATCCTGCAGGTGACTTCGGACCATCTGCCTGTCCTGCCTTGCAGTGGTGACTCTTGGCCTCCCTGATCGAGGTCTGTCATCTGCAGAGTTGTGGAGGGTGTCTCTGTCCACCAGGGCCGATATCGTCTGGTGTGAACAGCCAAGGCGACGTGCCACCTCACGGTAGCTCAGTCCACCTTGCAGCATGCCCAGGGCACGCTGCCGTTGATCCCTTGACAATCGTGGCATGTTGATTGAAATGCCCATTTTGCACTGGCCTTTTTAAAGCCAATATCAAGACATCACGTGCAGCTCATTAAAATCATCCCGTACCCCTTGGCTAATCACTGACAGTCAAAACGGCTGTTCAACAGCTGTGCTATGAAGTGACCATTGAAGGTTCAAGTGACCATCCGTGACCGTTTTGTCTGACAGTGAGGACACTATTGTCCACAAATAAGTTCACACATTTACTATACGCAGTGTTATTGTTGATATTTAAAGGTTTCAAAGGTGGTAAGTTTATTTTGTGTTTTCGGTCTTTTTGAAGTTGGTCAAAATGGTCAAATGTTTCGGTCAAAATGCCCATTTTGCACTGGCCTTTTTAAAGCCAATATCAAGACATCACGTGCAGCTCATTAAAATCATCCCGTACTTCTTGGCTAATCACTGACAGTCAAAACGGCTGTTCAACAGCTGTGCTATGAAGTGACCATTGAAGGTTCAAGTGACCATCCGTGACCGTTTTGTCTGACAGTGAGGACACTATTGTCCACAAATAAGTTCACACATTTACTACACGCAGTGTTATTGTTGATATTTAAAGGTTTCAAAGGTGGTAAGTTTCTTTTGCGTTTCAGTATATATATTCTCCATAAACTTAAACTACATATGTATGTTAAAAGAACAGTATAATAATAAAATAAATGCAAAGGGGCCACAGCGTCTACAAGAGAGACCAATACATATAATCAATGTCGCTTTCCACCATAAATATATATATACATATATATATACTAGCAAAAGTGCCCGGCGTTGCCGGGTAACAATGAGTTGCTTCCTGACACGAATATGAATGAGAAGGGGAGGAGAGGAGGGAGGAAAAGGGAGGGGGAGTGGAGGGGAGAGGAGGAGAAGAGGAAGGGGGGAGGGGAAGGGAAGAGGAGGGGGGGAGAGGGAGGGAAGGTGGAGGGGGAGGGAGGGGAGGGAAGGGAGGGGGGAGGAAAGGGGAAGGGTTGAGGATAGGGGGAAGAGAAAGGGGGAGGGGGAAGAGAAAGAGGGAGGGGGGAAAGGGGAGAGAGGTGGAAGGGGGCGAGGAGGGGTGGGGGAGTGAGGAGGGGGAGGCGCAGGGAGGAGAGAGAAGGGAAGGAGGGTGAAGCCAGGAAGGGAGGGAGAGA